>NC_056732.1:202997476-203042476 GCF_019279795.1 Protopterus annectens | reverse complement strand
GGAAAGGACCCATAGTGCTCACTAGTCAAGATGCAGTTCAGGTATTTGTGAGGAATGGTAGTATTTGTTGTATGGCTACATCAGTCCAGATTTCATAAAGTCAAGATAGAAATGGAGGAGCAGAACAACAAAAAATAATGATGAAGTGAGAGATTTGGCAAAAATGATAGCAAAGAACTCAGAACATTCCTGAAGTCATGAAAGAAGTATTTGGGCGCAGATGGACTTCACAGATGCCTCAAAAAATGTAGCTTCCGTCTGAAAAACGGTCAAAGTGTAAGATTTGGCAACAGAGAAAAGGGGTAAAACATAGAGCTGAAATCGCAGTTCGGGCTGACAAAACTACCAAAAAATACAAGAACTGTTACATCCAGATGACATTTCATGTACACAAGGGTCTGTTGACCCATCACACATAGAAGATATTCACACTGATCAGATACATCCACCCACAACCCCTTTTTCCCATTTTTGCACATGAGGTTATGGTGTCACTTCAACAGGAACAATCATCTACAGCCAAGGTTTACACTACCGGGTG
Source organism: Protopterus annectens (assembly GCF_019279795.1). Classification (NCBI taxonomy): domain Eukaryota; kingdom Metazoa; phylum Chordata; order Ceratodontiformes; family Protopteridae; genus Protopterus; species Protopterus annectens. The sequence goes on along the minus strand of NC_056732.1, from coordinate 203,041,935 downwards.
GCTAGCCCTACTGCGGTAGTTCATCCACACCACACACTCGTATGCACAGTCACAGCTATGGACAATTTAGAGTGTCCAGTCTATGTACTGCATGTCTTTGGAATGAATATAAGGCACTCCAGCTAAGAATCAGACCAGGGAACCTCTTGCTGTGAGGTAACAACTCTATCCATTGTGCCACTGTGCCGCCCATCAGATACAACCCTCTAATTCCTGTGTGAAGAATGGTGTACTCCTGGCTGAGGGCATATCATCTGAGTCAGCGAAATAGGATAAGAAAACAGCTGGGAAGATGGCAATGTTTTTGAATAAAATGACAATGCTGGGAAAAATGCAACTCCATTACAGGGGTGTGCACCCTCTAAGAAATTCTGAAATGACCACCACCCAGTGCACATTGTGTGGCTAGAGGGTTAGGAAAACTCTACATATATATCAGGACATCTTCTTCTTGTTTTGGCCACAATCTCTCAAAAGCAGTCGAATGAAAATTTATTCTTCAGAATAAGACTATTTTTCCAAAGTCCGTCCTCTCGTAGCACAAAAACTTCTCCTTCTCCTGATACAGGTTAATACACCTGTAGAAACTCAAGAAGTATGTTTAGGATTTCAAAGATAAATAATTCCTCTGGTGTGGCAATGAGAAAGCCATCACTGTCAAAGCTAAAGGCAGAATCTCAAAAGCTTGATACTCATATGCTCTACTGCAGGGGAACAAATGATAGTGGGATGTTTGCCTGCAATGTGGATGACTTTGTATGGGGCAGCAGACAAAACTTTATTAATTTAGATAGTCCTTATCTAAAAGCCACCTTTCAGATTTGCAGTGAAGAGCACGACCACTTCTATTATGTGGGACTGAGCTTGGCTACTACCAATGGAATGCGGTGTTGGGACACCACAACAAGCTACATAAAAAAGTCTTTATTCTACAGCCATAGACCCATCAAAGGTTCTGGTACAGTTTATGACACAAACACAAAGTGCTGCATTGCTTCACTTCTGACTGCAAATGCAATACTGACATTCATTTCTAAATGTCAGTATGCTGGTGTAGCTGCTCCCTTCAACCCACCCTAGCTACACCTCTGTTTTCCCCCTTTACTAACAGGGGGAGATGTTATTTCCTTTGCTTGGGACATTTACTGCAGTATCCCTTTTTGAGGGAGAATGTTCCATCTGTTTTTTTACAGATCTGTAAGAGGGTTCTAGCTTTCTTGCAAAGCTTTCTGTTTGTTGATAATGTCTTATGTACTTTTTTTTGTTGCAGTTTTAGACTGTGACCAATGCATGTAGATTTCAGTCTAAATTTATGCAGCTTGGATGTTCAAAAGAATACTCAGGTACAGTCCAATACTCACAGACTGTTTCCATTTTTAGGAAAGTGTCTAAGTAAGGAACATGCTCTACAGCATGGCCTTGTACATGGTTTACCGAAGAATGCTGTCTGTATACTGTGCTGTTTTTTGCTGCAGAGACACTGGAAATGCATTAATATAAGGTGCTGGATAAACAAAACCTGGTACTTTGCAGATCTTTTACCGTTTTTAAATAATGTATTGCTAATATCAGTTCTACGTCCTATGTTTTAGATTATGTATATGTGCTATGCCCATATCTTTTGATAAGTATATCTGTACAAATATGGAGAATATACAAACGTGTAAGCAGAACTGAACTTATTCAGTAACTTGCTGCTGCACGCTGTATTCTATATCCATCTGACCTGTGGTACGGCTGTAAAAGATCCTTGGATCAATCAATGTACCTGGTTAAAAATAATAAATCACAATGTAGCAGACAGACAAAACTGGGCTATCGGACATAACCACTCACAAGCACTACACGCATGGATTCCACCAACAGAACTCCTGCTGTACGTAACTTTATACATATTACAAAGCTGAAGGTTCGGGCTTATGAGTCGCCAAAACACAGGGCTGCAAAGGTGCCTCATCTATGTCACTGATCCACTTAAGAGTGGTAGTTGGACTTTTTTTTGGAAATGTCAGGGTATTTTGCCTTTTTGACTTTCCATATTTTTGGAATGATTCTAGCGGAAGCTGGAGGTGCAGTGCCACCAAGGAAACCAAAGATGACGACTCCATATGGATGGCAAGTGCCTCAGCCCTATGTTTGACAGTTTTTACATGGAATTTTACGCAGACGGGACAGTTAGACTCATTGTGTTGAAGTCCCAAGCAGAAAAGACAAAACAAGTAAAAAATTTTATTCAGGATTTGCTTCTCACACTTTCAGCAATTAACTTTTTTGAATATTAAATTAATACATAAACTTTTTCATCAAGGTACTTATCTGACTGGAAGGAGAAAGACGTTCTCTGAAAACATGAGTTGACCGACAGACTGCTAATACACTGAACACATATGAAGCACATTGGACTCCGTGGCTAGAAAGAACTAAAGATGGAGCTGACAGACGTTCTTCTTATACCCTGAAGTCCAGATGGTGGTCTTCGGACATCCATTGGCTAGGAATGATGTAAAGACTCTGGTAATTGAGTCAGTCCTGGGCTTCTGTATGGCAGGAAGACAGTACAGTTGTGTACACTTACCATAAATGTAGATGTTCGAGTGTATTCACTGTTGCTGTCATCACATTTGGGTTATCTGCCTGCAGGTAGCCCTCAGCCAGCCTGAATACCAGAGTCTTTGGATTTCTGCATCGGATGCTGTCTCTTCTTCCATTATGTCAGGTTGTCAGGGGTATAAAACATGCAGCCGACGCCATTACATCAGATTTTCTTTCCCCAGATGTCAGGTGCCCCCACAGTAGGAAGCAATTATATGGTATGGTACACTCCCATCAAAAAGCAAATACACCAGAAAAAATAAATATACCAAACAAGAAGGAAAGGTAGAGCCAAGAGAAGTCAGGGGGCTGGAGGGAGGGTAACCAGGACTGCAATGGTGACTACACTCGAACATCTACATTTATGCTACGTGTACACAACTGTACTACGTTCTTCGTGTTTCACTGTTGCAGTCATCACATTTGGGTCGATTCCCTAAGCTAAGGAAGGGAGGAGGAAGTTAAAGAGCATTAGGGCCAGCTATTAAGCCTTGCAACATTGCAGTGGCAAATCCAGCTCTGGATTTAGAAAAGATAGGCATGTGGTAATGCTTGGTGAAGGTATGTACAGAGCTCCAGGTAGCAGCTTCTAGGATGTCCATGGTAGGGGCTCCTCTGAGAAAAGCTGCAGTGGTAGATGCAGCCCTGGTGGAATGTGATCTTATCCCCTGTGGGGTAGGTTTTCCATGGTGCTTGTAGCAGAAATGAATGCAATGGGCTATCCATTTGGAGATGGCTTGCTTTGAAATGGCCTTCCCCTCTGCCCTTGCAGCAAGGCCAACTAGCAGCTGTTCAGATTTTCTGAGAGGCTTAGTTCTGTCCAAGTAAAATCTAAGTTGTCTGTGCACGTCCAGAGAGTGCAGTATTCATTCACCTTTGTTTTGTGGATTAGGGAAAAAGTAGGCAAATGAATGGACTGATTTAGGGCCACACTAGACACCACTTTGGGTACAAAGGGAGGATTAGTCCTAAGGGAAACCCTGTCCGCATGGAAGATAATGAAGGGTTCCACTGCCATGAGGGCCTGTAATTCAGACACTCTCCTTGCTGAAGTGATGGCTAGAAGGAAGACTGTTTTCCAAGAAAGGAATTTCAACTCTGCTGTTGCAACTGGCTCAAAGGGAGGAAGAGTGAGCTTTTCCAATACAAAGTTAAGGTCCCAGGCTGGAGTGGAAGCTCTCCTGGGGGTCTTAAATTTTTGGCCCCTCTAAGGAATTGTTTTAGCAAGGGGTGAGAGAAGAGGGGTGGCTCAGTATTATAATGTGCTGAAATGGCAGAGGTATGAATTTTAATTGACGAGAAGGATAGGCCCTTGTGGAGCATTTCTGTTATGTACTGTAGAATACGAGGTAAGCTGGGCACCGTTGTGCCTATCCTCTGAGCCTGGCTCCAGGAACAGTATCTTTTCCACTTTTCAGTATAGGATTTTCTAGTACTAGGCCTCCTTGCCTCCAGAATGACATCCAGCACCTGCTTACTGAGGGATGCTAGAGGAGAGCTCAAGGAATTAGCAAGGCTGCAAGGTACAGGGTTTGAAGCTGAGACTGCAGAATCTGGCCTGCCTGCTGGGACAGCAGGGAAGGGGGTCTGAGGCAGGTGCCATGGCTGCAGCAGTGTCATACTGCACAAGAGAGGGTACCAGTGCTGGAGTGGCCAGTCTGGTGCAATCAGTATTGTCCTTGGCTTGTCCTGTTTGATCTTTAGTAGAACCTTCAAGAGGAGAGACAGAAGGGGAAAGGCATAAACCGAGAGGCTTTCCCAGGTAAAGGACAGGGTATCCACTTTCTGAGCTTGACTGTGGGGAGTTCTTGTGCAGAATTTGCTCAATTGCTAGTTCTGAGGGGAGGCAAACAGGTCTACCTCTGAAGTCTCCCATTTGTTCCTCAAGAGGTTGAATATTTTGGGTTCTAGTTTCCATTCATGTGGGTCCATGAGATGTCTGCTTATGTCGTCTGCCAGTGAATTTAGTTTGCCTGGCAGGAATTGAACTTGTAGGTGTACTTGGTAGCTCAAGGCTGTGTTCCACAGAGACTTGGCTAGTCTGCAGAGAGGGTACGAGTGGTTCCCCCCTGCTTGTTTATGTACCACATAACTGTGGTGTTGTCTGTCTTTACCAATAGTTGTCCTGGAAGAATAAGGTCTTTGAAGGCTGTCAGAGCATTCTGTACAGCTAACATTTCTTTTTGATTGATATACAGGTGCATCTGTCTCGGTAATAAGCTGTGCCTGTGGTTTGGTCGTCAGTTTTCTAGGCATAGTGCAAGTTTTTGGCCTGGATGAAAGCAATGGTGTCGGTTTTATATGAATGTCTGTAGGCCTGAATACACCCTCAGAAGCTGGTGCCTACACAGCGACTCCAGACCCATCCAAGGTAGAGACATCTGCAGGTTCCATATTCAAAGAAGTACCTTGTGGCATACTAGACTCCGAATGGGTCTCAGTAGAGGCCTGTGAATCTGAAGTAGCAGATATCAGGGGCCTCACTGAGTACCAGCGGACTGGCGACTAGCTTAACGGAAGCGTCAACAGTTTTGGACCTATGCGGTCTGTCTCTGTCTTTATCCTTATGTTTTTTCGGAAGATCAGTAGTCGGATGGCTTACCAAAGCCATTTCGGAGTACACAGATCGAGTATGAAAGTAATTGGCTGCAAAAATAGCCCGACTACGAATAGTTCGAGTGTTGAACAAGGCACAAAACCGACAGCAAGGAACGCTGTGGTCTGGGCCTAAACAGGGGATGCAGTACGAATGAAAATCTCTATGAGGTATTTGCTTTCCACTGGTGAGACAATTGTTAACTTTTACTGACATCGGTTATAGCAAGAAAAAGGATCCCCAATGGGGTACTTATCTTTTTTGAAGACTTTGGGTCTGAAACTCGAAAACGAAAATTTCAGGAGACGGCCGACCGGCACTTGTGAACTGCTTCTGCTTCGGGTACCGCACCCCAAGAAAGACTGATGTAATGGCGTCAGTTGCATGTTTTATACCCCTGATGACCTGACGTCATGGACGAAGAGACTGCATCCGATGCAGAAATCCGAAGACTTTGGTATTCATGCCGGCTGAGGGCTACCTGGAGCCAGATAACCCAAATGTGATGACTGCAACACTGAAACACGAAGAACACCTAAGAATAAGTACTGAAACACTGACTACAAAGAGCATCAATTCTTTAATAAGGTGGAGATGGCTGGCCTGTTAATACATGCTTCATGCAAGTGTTACATTTCCTGTTTAAATGACTCTGGTCTAACATTTCATCAATACAGGACTATCCTGATTTCTTCAGACAAACCTTTAGGCCCAGCTGCATTGTTCCTTCCTTTCAGAATCAAACAAAAAAAACATCATCACTTTGCATATTTCACATATGGCCAAACAGCATGCATAGATCCTCAACTTTCTGATGAGTCAGACAGCAATCTATGCTTTCAATCCCTATTAGCTCATCAACAGGCAAACGAGCAGTTATATCAAACCCTGAATCCCAGCCCTATCCATAGGTCAGCTGCAATAAAATACTGCCAGTCTCATCTCCTGAAATTAAATGTTCAAACCAGTGCTGGCTTTTGGAGTACAGGAAAGGTTCTTAATCATACCACCAATGGCTGGGCTCAAGAATAGGGTTACAGAATCAGGAGGGATGACTGGGGTGGGGAACTGGGTGATGGTCCAGCTATTATTTTTTTAATGAGAGAGCAAGAAGGCACTTCTCTTCTTACACCTGATGGCCACACATCTGAAACATGCACTCCTGGAAGATAAGGATCGGTACAGTAGGGACCTTACCCGAGGTGTGCAATGAAGCAAGATGGAAAAAAAAACTGCCAGGTGAGCTGTAATGCACTACTGGAAGAGTAACTTTAATATGAAAGTTAGAGGGGCAAGCCTTCTGAGCTAAGAAACTTGGTACTGGGGTGGGGCTTCTGTGAATATGCCAACCGCACCAAAAAAATAAACTCATAACAGTGAAGAGGTCATTCTGATATGAATGATGTGGGAACATGCCTAAGAGTTTCCACTCAGTAATGACACTGACAATCTGACCAGTAAATGCAGCTCATACTCTCCTGCCTTTTCTCAAGAAAAGATGCCAGCAAGATGTCCTTCATTAGATCACTGTTGCAGTAATGCTGACAAATGGAATGTATCCCGCCCCGAGATACTGTACATCTGGCCAATCCACAAAAGCTTAGGTGCCTTCCACTCACACCATACATCCAGCCTATGCACAAGACTATATTTTGTTATATAAGGGATACACAGCTGTGAAGATATAGAACTTTCTTGGCACCGATCCACAAAGGTACCAGTTGCATTAGTTGTGGACAGAGAAGTACCTCACTGGGGATCATTCCTTTTGAAACGGATTGTGTTTGTGAAAAACTACTGCATGTCATACCATCTAGGAGACAGAAATGTGACAGAAGTCAGGATATCCCACATAAATATAGTCATTCCATGTGTCTGTTCTGTGTAGGATGTAAACATAATTATGAGGAGTGCACTGTTATCAATCTTTTGTACTTAAAACTATCAGAAGTTGTTTACCTTCTCTCAAAATGTATGAATGAAGTAACATGAGGAAATGGCCAGCAAGTTATCACTTTCATCTGTCCCTCAGCAGCTGCATAAAAAGTTTAAGAAATTGAAAGAAGTACTGGTTTATTTCAATTGGTTGGAGTTAGATGCCTCTATCGGGGCATATGATAATCCCACAGACTGCCCAACTATTTTACTTACTCTTGCTGTTGAGACCCCTCCAGAGGTCAACAAAGTGCAGGATTCTGGCAGATCAGAGCGTTGGCAAGGCTGCAACTGGAGAACCTCAGCTGATTATATCTGAAGGACGGGGAGGTATTCCACAGATTGTTTTCTAACAGGATTACCAGGTAACTTCCTATTATGGTACATCAGGGGTCTCTTTCTTCTTACATTATACCCCTAGATATCCCAAAGAAAGAAAGAGAGAGACACTTTTGAAGATGATAATTCTTCAGATTGCAGTCCTGAGTCATTGGCCTGTTCCTCCCAAACTCACTTCTCCCATAGAATACATGTCAGAAGAAATAGACACTTTGTCTCCTGATTCCCCTAAAGGAGAGCTGTTCTTCGGTGACACTATTCATAACATGATGCAGCACTTCAAATAAGAAGGACAACAGGTCTTAGACTTCCAAAAAAGGTATTATAATTTATCCCATATGGCCATTCCTAAGCCAACTATAATTCCACCTGTACTAGAGGCTTTGGAAGTTACCTTCCTGTCTGCACCTGTAGCATATAAGTCACAACCTTCTGCACCCACAATAAACTGACAGGTTTTATAAGGTTATGGAATCTCATAAATATTTGTAATAAAAAGCCCAGCTTTTGTCTCAGTGAAGTCTGATAAGGCCTCTAAACTACAACCTTCTTCATAGGTAAGTACTAGGCTAGCTGCCCTTGCAGGCCATTTTAAACTTAGCCAAATTTCCTTTCAAAGGTGAGAATCAAACTCTGCACCTTGTGACTGTGGGGTAAACACCTTAACCATTATCTAGATTGACAGACAGACCCCATAACAGTCCAGAAGTAGTCCAAGTATTTAAAACACGATCCGAGTATAAAAAACAACACTTTATTACCATTAAGTGCTTTTCATCTTGCTTATAGCAAGACTTCTTCAGACCCCCCCCCCCAACCTTTTAAATGGATTACCAAATTATAAGGACAGTAGGGCTATGGACAGGTAAAGAAAAATGTATACACGTCTGCCACTTTTTTTTTCCATACCATTAATTACCAGACTCGCATGACAAGATACTAGCTGTCTATTTCTGCTGCCAATAATAAACTAATTTCTGACACTCCCGGATGCGGCAACTGAAAAGCCTTGCAGTACATGCGCAACTTAGCTACACAGGTAGCAAGACATTCCTTCAAATGTGGCTATGATGCTACTGATGCCTCTTCCAGAGAAGCAGCTACTGCTTCTGTCTTCAGGAGGTATTCCTGGCTTCATCAACAGTCTTTACCTGATGATGCTAAAGCCAATGTTTGGACACTCCTTTAGACAGGAATAATATGCTCAGGCTAACTTTTGTTGAAATCTTCCAATAACTGCAGGGAAGGGGGAAGCAATTACTAGAAAATGGAAATCAAAGTCTAAACCAACTGTACTAGAAGTAGTGAATATAGTAACAGAGATACAACTGGAAATAGGATCTTTAGGAAAGGGTACGAGCAAATTATACTGAAAAAATGGGAAATGTGGGAACAATACACGCAGAATAATGTTTTGGAGGAGGAATGAGGTTTAAAAGAAGGCAGGATATGCTTGTGACTGGATAGATTATAAGTGGTGCATAATGTTTGCAACTAAAAATATGTCAATAAGATTTGTTTTCATTTATATAAACGTATGACTGACTATGACATAAGTTTAATAAAGATGTTTCTTGTTTAAAAAAATAGTGGCAGGATAAACTGAAATCTGACTGTAAGGGATCCAAGGGATCTTTTGATTACAAAAGCACCAACTTATGAATATCTTCCTCCCTCTTGTCTCCCCTGTATCCACCTCAGCCCCATCACCAACCTTTCAGGAAGACACTCTCACTGCCTTCTGCCTTTAAAGATAATATCATTAGACATGTGGATACTGAACATCATTCAAATTGGGTACAAATGTGTTTGGAATTCCTCATGTGCCCTCAAGTCAACAACATCCAGCTCTTCCTGTCATGAATGAACTTATTCCATCACAAAATCATAGAACTTGCTCCTGCCCACAAATAGGAAAGGCATTTTGTTCCAGACTTTTCCTAGCCCCAAGAAAAGAAGGGGCATTGAAACTCACTTTTGACTTATCCACCCAAAATACATTTCTGAAAATACCAAAATTAAAGATGTCAACTCCCCAAAGCCTACTTCCAGTGATTTTCCCCAGGTCTTTCTGGTTACCTTAGATCTGAAAGATTCTTACCTTTGCACTCATATTCATCCAAATCACAGCCAATACTTTTGTGTCTTGGGGTATCTTTTTCAATGTTCTACTTTGCTCCTTTGTGAAAAATCTTGCCCCAGAAAGACCAAAGTGTCTGGCTCCTATGGGACTATTTGGCAGGCTCAAAAGTGTCCGCATTTACTCTTACTTGGATGATTTGTTTGATCCGGACCACTTCAGATCAAAAAACTTCACATGATTTACAGTTTACAAGCAATCTTCTCCTTCATCTAGGCTTCACTCTAAACTTGAAGAAATCTACCCATCAAATCTTCCTGAAGATTAGTGCTTCCGGTATGGCTGCTAGATATCTTATGCATGATGGCTTCCCTCCCTCAGAGACAAAAAACCCAGTTTCTAACATATTACTTTATATCCCTCTTAAAACTAGAAATGACCTCTGCAAGAGGAATTCAGAGAGCCCTGGGATACATGGCATCAACAGTACGGATGAATTATTTTTCCAAACTCCATATGAGAAAGACTCAGTAGTATCTCAAGTCAATTTGAGCACAACATTGGCATCCTCTGTCCTTCCCAAAAGCTCTCTTGCCTTTAGTGAAGACAGAACATCAATGGTGGTAAGCTAGATAACACTCAACCCAAGTGTTCTCTTTCTGGCTCCCTCCTGTCTCTAGAAGGCCTCAAAAGAGGCATCAGATCTGGTCTGGGGGCTTTTCTGGTGGACATTAAAGTCCAAAGAGTCTGATGCAAGCAAAAACATCAAGGAGAGGAAAGTCCTGACACTTGCCCTACACACACTGCACCACCTGACAGATAATACCCATAGTGAAGTGGTATACCAACAAACAAACAGGAACATAATCTTACCATCTCCATAGGCTGGTCATGACAACTTGGGATATTGCTATTCACTACAGACTCTCTATCTCTGCCTCCATGCAGCTTATACCCCATCAGAAATGAATTTAATGGCAGATTATCTAAGTAGTGCCACGGCAAACCTTCATAAACGTATACTGAACAAAAGTGTCTTGTCTTCCTTCGAATTTGCCTTCAGTGGGAAACTCCCAAGCAAGGTCTCTTTGCCTCTACTCTGAACACATAGCTCAGACTGTGCTGCTCCAGAGTTCCATGCAAGGAAGCATGGGAAATGGATGCCTTATCAATTACATGGAAAGGGAAATTTCTATATGTCTTTCCTCTCATCCCAAAGGTCCTTCTGAAGATTCACAAAGACAAAGAATGCTGCTGGTGACTCCATTCTGGCCTAGACAACACAGGTTCTCCTTTTTTCATCTAGCCATGGAAAAATGACCACAAGTTACCCCCACAGAATGGACTTGCTCATATAGCAAATGGGCTCTTTAATTCATCCAACCCTAGAAACTCTGAATTTGACAGTTTAAATGATATGCTTCTAATTCCCTTCAAACACATTCTAATGGAATTAGAAGGCAGCTCAGCCAAGAGTCCATTTCCACCTTGGCAGTACCCATCCTTAGGCACTGTTCTCATTTCAAGGACAGCCAGGCCAGTCATACCACGGGCGAATTTAAGAACACCCACCCAGCTGTCCAGCTCCTTTTTAAAGGCAGACACTGTGTCACACTGCTTAACTTTGAGAGGAAGTTTACTTCAGAGAACGGGTAGGTGCTGCATGACAAATTTAAGCCTCTACCTTGTCTTATTTATTTGATGGAAAAGATTTAGATCTCTGGCCCTACTGTTAGCTGGACTGATAAATTTATGGAGGCATAAGATTTCTTGGAGTACTGGGTTCCTTGTAGCCCTATAAGCAAAGCACATACTATCCCTAAAGAGTCTACATGAAGATGAGTACAGAGATAAAAACACTAGTCTTTCTTGGTAGCTCAGGTCTTTTAAGCCACTGATTTTCTTAGATGTAAACCTCTGCGATCTTTCCAATTGTTTGATATACCTAGTAAAGTACATCCCAAAGAAGGAAAGGGATTGTACTCTTTGATTGGTCCAATCAGTGCAGAGTACAAGGAGGTGAGGAATTCTTTCGATCTGGAAGAAATACCTTTTTTATATCAGCTGTACAAGGTTAAAGGATTTCCTAACCACCACTGCAACATGATGGTCAAACATGAGGGAGCTATTCACCCAAGTACGTAGGTCTTTCACTACCTTTTCATTTTCAGGTGGTGTTTTATCTATACTATAAACTAGAATTTGGGGGTATGTTTACCAAATGTACAACATTGGCACTTTTTGCCATTGAGTTTGAACACGTTTTTGTACATCAACTATTGACAAAGTGTTCATGTGCCTGTATGTTAGACCATCTCCAGACTTTGTTAACCAGAATCCTCATTCTTTCAAAGAATTAATCCCTAACTCTTACTGTGCATGTTCCGTCCCTAAGCCAGTTGGCTATCTCCCTAACCACATACGTGTTAATTTAGAGTTCCTTCAGCTTGTTTATTATATTTGCATGTGGTGTGGTAGCAAATGCCTTGGTCAGGTCAAGGTATGCTCATGGAAAACTTGATCACAGTCTATGGCCTGAGTAACCCTCTCAAAGTTATTCACAAGATTTATTATCCAGGATCTACCACTAACAAAGCCAACCTGCTGGGGATCAAATCTGACATGATTTTTGATATCATAGTGAATTACGTCAGAAATGAAGCATTCCATGGCTTTGCAAATAACACTAAGTTGCTAGGTCTGTAATACTCATGGTCAGTGATGGGGCCACCCTTACAGAGTGGCATCATAGAAGATGAGCGCCACTTCTGCATAACCTTTACTCTAAGGACTTACTAAAGGTAATAAAGGAGGCTAGGAATCTTGCTACAAGAAAAACATACATTTCCATATTGAAATTATATTCTTTCTAGTTCCATGACAGTGGGCAGGACCCTTATAAACTGGGTATCCCCATCATCCTCAAATATTTGTGTGAGCTGCTTAACTCAGGACTAGCATATACCTCTATCAAGGAGCATTTGTCAGCCACGTCTGCCTGTTTGCCTGTGGAAACTCCTGTTTTTTCACTTTATGAGGTCATTCAATTCCTAAAATGCATCCATCATATCAGACCTCCAGGAAAATTTATACCTCTTGAAAAACTAACCCTCCCACCTTTTGAATCAGCCTCTTCTGCATGTTTACAGCTCTATACCTGGAAGGCAACTCTATTGGTGGCATTAACATTTGCTAAAATGGTTTCAGAGTTTCAAGCTATGTTCTATATCTTTTTCCGTTTTTTCATAAAGACGGGGTTAGCCTGAAGACTAATCCCTCTTTTATGGCTAAGGTGGTTACTGAAACATCTCTAACTCAGTCTGTTCATCTTTCTGCATGTTCTCCTAACTCTCAAAATGGGAGGAAAGTATTCTTCATTACTAGATGTTCACAGGCAAACAAGATTCGATTTAGAAAAACAGAAAGTCCATCAGGAAATCTGACCAACTGTTTGTTTCCTTGAGGGAAAAACGAGATGGATTTCAGAGTTTCTAAACAGACCTGCTCCAGGTAGATTAATCTTGCCATTTCCTTTTGTTACTCTTATCATGGAAGACCTCCCCAATGTCAGATAAAAGCTCACTCTACTAGAGCATTTACTTCTTCTGGAGACTGCATTCAAGAATCTGGATTAAAAATCCATTCTGGAAGCAGATGCTGTCATCTACTCATACCTTTAGTACACATGATTAGACTGATGCCTTCTCAGGAGCCACAGGTGGTTTTGACAGATCCATTCTACAAGGTATTCTAGACCCCAATTCTATACCTCAAACTACCACCTAGTCAGTCAGCATATAAGCTCTACGAATCATCTCAGCTGTCGGCAATACTGCAAAATAATATAAAGAACAACACAGTACAGTTGTTTAAGAACTTACAACATCAGCAGGTGTAGGAATAGATCACTGCTGCAGTATACATACTTTACTTTCTTTTCCCAAGTTTCTTATTGTTTGTATTTCATTTGACCAAGGTGGAACCCCCTCCTTATCCTTTTATATCCGAGACCCTTTTCCAAAAGTATTAGTCTCAGACAATTTTTTCCCATGGGAAAGAAATCTCTGAAGATTTTCAAGGCCATACATCCCTTATGTACCAGCATGTAGTCTCATGCACAGATCACAGGTCAGACATACAGTGCAAGAGGAAGGCACCTATGGTTTTGTAGACTGTCTGGATGTATGGTATCCTGGGGCAAGACGGATACTGTCAGCAATACTGCAACAGTTACCTACTCAAACATCTATTGTTATGGTGTGTTTTTACACAAATGGACTTTCTAAAGGGAGACCAAGTGATTTAAAGATCAAATAAGGCCTAAAAATCCACAAAAATAAAATGAAAAGGTCACACTACCACACATGAAGAGTGGATATTCAATCAGGGCAGGGATGCTGTTTTTTTGTGACAATAAGTGATGCATAAAAATTTTTAACTGCTAAGCTGGGTCTAGTATTAAGAATGATGATACAGGAAAGCTGTGCCAAAAAAACAGACCCTGCTAGGATGAGATACACAGAACCATATGCTAAAAGGTCCACTGAAGATTTGGGTGATTATAAAAGCTCTATATAGAATATAAACACACATGAATGTCCATTTAAAAAAATAAACAGTACTAACATTAAAATAGTGATAGTGAGTCACAGAATTTCAAGACTAAATATACTAGCATTGTCAAAAGTAACTTTTCAGCTGCTGTTTTTCTGTGGGGGTCCATCATCATACCTTTGGCTACACATTAACTTTGGCCCTTGGATAAATTTAAGGTTCAGACCTTCAAGTTAAAACAACTCAAAAGTAATGGCCAAAAACCAACTGGGTCAAAATTCTGCAAGTTTGAATTTTGGGACTCAGATATTGTACAGATTTCTCTAAAAGCACTAAAAAAAGATATCTAAAAACTCCTAAAGCATTAATTACACAAACAGGAAATGAGTTAATCCTTTACTATAAGGGTGAGTACATCAAATAACTGGACTTTGTAGCACAGACGATTCTGTGTAGATGTTCAGTGGAGATCCATGTAACTGGATTTAATGGAAAAGGAGAAGGGGAGAAAAAGGGAGCACCCAAACCCTCACTAGACTAACTGTGCAATCAGATACTGACAACACAAACAGCCAATCAGATACCGACAACACAAACAGCATTATCTGCAACCTTCATTGATGGCAAATCTTTTACAAAGACCCGGTCTTCATGATGCATTTCTTAAGCTTGGGTGTAGAAGTCAAGATTTGAAGGGGGAACAGTTTCTGTCTCAAATGAAATGTCAAAGTTAACTCTGTCTCACCAGACTACTAAATAAACCAAATGTTTGTGCTGTTACACTTATGCTAACCAAAATAACACAGTAACCAATGGCTGAAAAAATAAACAAGCGTTTTAAAAAATGAAGTTTAAAAACACTAACCTGTAAATGAATAGGAGATTTTAATCTTCATTGACAATTACTGCTTAAAGGTTGTACAGGAATACTGACATGTTTGAACAAACATCAAACAGTATCATGCAAAGAAGCATTACAAATGGAAGCTAAGACTACCGGATGCCAAGCAATACTTTGCAGTTAATAGATTTTAATGCAATTGTATCAGTTCAAACCTCAAATGCAACATTGATTTCACCAAAATAAAAATTTTTTACATTTTACTTACATGATTTATATGTAGACTTTTTCGTTTTTCTCTCACTGTGGAAAGAAATGTATCACAGATAAATGATACTTGTTTACAACATTTGCATAAGTTTGCATACACCATTCAGGAAAAATCATCTGCCTTCAATTAATCTAAAATCATGTAACATAAAGTCTAATACATTTCTGATACTCATCCAAAAATAATTAATGTCACAATATATCACCAGTGAAGGCATTTAGTGCCTATGTACTTTTCAGGCAATGTCCAGTCTGCTCTTCTGAATGCAATTATATCAGGTAAGAATTCCAAGTCAAGAATTAAGGTCCAGTTCAGTAGCAAGAAAGAAAATTGTAAAAACCTGTCAAGAAACAAAAGGCTTATCTCAAATAAATTACCTTTATGGGAAGTACTATGTGCTCCTCTGGCAAAAAAAAAAAAAAGCAAGAAAGCTAGAAAGAAAACTATACAAATGTTCAGACATCTTCAGATATACTACTTTAAAAATAAATTTGCTAATAAAGTGTGATGCAGTAAACTCTCAGTTAACCTAGGGTTACCACCTGCCTCTCTTTGTGAGGGACATCCCACTTTGGGCAGTTGTGTCATGCGATAAAACCTAAAAAATGACAAATGTCCTGAAATTTAAAGACAAGATGAATTTCTTAAGTTTTCTTTAATAGTTGCATAAAACAGTTATTTTGTATCTGAAACATAAATATTACATGAAATAACATAAGCAACTCAAATGTTACAAAAATAAGCTTTTCTGTCCTTTGCACTGGCCATGGGTATGTTTTGTTCTGCAAAATCTCACATTTCTACAAAAAATGTCCCACTTTGAGCATTTGAAAAGGTGGCAACATTAAGTTAACCGGAACTCAAGCAACGAGAAAAAAAAAATCGAAATACAGTACAATTTTCATGTGTTGCACTACCTGCCAACTCCCCCCCCTTGCAGAAACATAACTCACGTTTTTAGAGTTTTAAAAAGGAAGATAGGAATAAATTCCCTCTTCCCCCCCAACCTGAGAACAAATCAAAACAAACAAATAGTATAGGGTACAGTATTAGTCAGGCCTATTTTTAATAGTAACTCTCAAGTAATTAGAAACTACAGTTATCCGGCATCTACCAATCCCCATGGGTGACGGGTAACTGAGAGTTTACTGTACTGCATTCTTCCAAGTTTTTCAGTGTACTTCTAATCTTAGCTATAATCAGCAGTTTCACAGTTTACAATTTTAATTCTCCACTCTCTGTTAAAGAAGATATATAGATCCATGTGCCATACCACAAAGTACAACAAAATAAATAAACAAGGCCACAGGAAGAGATATGTACAGCAGTCATAAAAATAATAAATTAATAAAATAAAAGGACAGACCTGTATACCTGTACATGCAACAGACAACATACTTAATGCAAATGATATGATAAAATATTGCTTGGTGTTAAAGCAGATTCGGTTCTGTCCCAAGTCTTACTAAAAGGGCCTAAAATATCTCAAAGAAATATTGCAAAAAAAAGTCTGTAAAGCATGCTAGTTTCCACCACCTCATTACAGCCGAGTGACGTCTACAGGCGTTTCTGCAGTTACCTCCTACTGCTCCTCTAGGCGTCAAGTATTTCTTGTACATATTTGCATTAATAATTCCAAACCCATGTTACATACAACGTATCAGAATATTTTATCTTGAAGCATATATGATTGCAAACACAATTGTATTGATATATGACCTCTGTCAAGTATTTGTTAGAACTGTAAGGTGATAATGTCATTTTTTTAAAGGCTGAAGCCACACCCACTAGGAGTTAAAGGTACACACTCAAAAGAGCTTTGCTGGAGGGAATGAGTTAAAAGTAGAAAACATGAGAAAATTAAGGCATTCAACTTGTGTCATGACTAGTCCCTTTATAAAAATTTCCTCAGAATGCGGTCTGGCTCCATGGTGCAGAGGAATGAACTCCTGAGTATGGCCCATGTGATCGGGGTTTGATTAGTCCCTCACAATGGAAGATCCCTAGCAACGATAGGGACAAGGGGAGGAGTGAAGAGATGTAGCCCAGTCAGCATACCTAAGGAAAGGATGGGGCGTACATATACTGGGAGGCACACAGGACAGTGAGAGCACCCTGTTAGAGACCAGAGAGGCCACCACCTTTGTTGTCTGGGAAGAGAAGTAGGGTTGCTTAAATGCAATACCCATTGCAGAAGTGAGGGACATCATCCTCTGTGGTCAATCCACTGCACATCCCATCTCCAGTGCTTCACTAACTACACACTCATTTAGGGTTAGGGAGGAAAAACATGCAAACCACCCCTGACAACTCGTATCTTTCCCAGTAAGGAATGAATGGAATGGAATATGAATGTGAAATTATTTAAATTTCTGGATAACACTGTGGAATGGTGGTGGTATCGTAATGTTTAAGGATTTATGAGTTTCCCTAAATGGTTTGGTGGGTAGACAACCAGGCCAGTACATTTACACAAACTAGGAAACTTCAGGGATTTAAGACATAATCAGTTCAGCAGACAAGTACTTAAGCATTTCCTTGCATTTACCAGTAGTAATTATGAAGTGTTATAATGTGCATTTGTGTATCAGATGCTACAAGGGCTCAGCACAGAAAAATATAACATTTTTTTAAAGAAGAGAAGATTACTTACGTTAAAGCATAATGTGTTAAACCATAATCGCATTAATAATGAACTGTCATACAAATCATTTCTCTGATTGTTCTAGCTGTATCCCACAGTGTTGCTATCTGATTTCAAAACTTCACTTACTAACTAAAATGTTTAATGGCACAATTAAGAAGATTATAATATAGACATCCACGGTGGTGCAGCGGTAGCGCTGTTGCCTCACACCTTCTGTGTGGAGTCTGCATGTCCTCCCCGCAGTTGGGTGCTCATTCGAAAGACATGCGTAAATGGGCATGCCTTCGTTGAAGGTTGAACGTCGAGCTGGCACCTCAGCATTCGTCAAAATCTACTGCCAATCATTAGCGGACCGGAGTTCCGCTGTGGCGTCCCCTAACCAGGAAAAGCCGAAAGACAACAACAACAATATATGCTGATTATGAATTCCTAATGACTGTATGAATAATTAAAGGACAGGACTATAGAAAGTTGTCGTATCTTTCGGCTTTTCCCGGTTAGGGGTCGCCACAGCGGAACTCCGGTCCACTAATGATTGGCAGCAGATTTTTACGTACCAAGTTGCCAGCCCTGACGTACAACCTTCAACGAAGGTACGCCCATTCACACATGTCTCCACAAAGAAGACGCTTTAGCTGAGAATCGAACAGGACAACATCTTGCTGTGAGGCGACAACGCTACCACAGCACGGACTATAGAAAGTATGTAAGAAAATTTAAAACTTTTAGGACAGAAAGCCAGCACATTGGTTGCTTTAAAAATGAAACAAAGAAGTCAGTTAACTCTGTTTATTTGCCTCCATTCATGGTAAAATATTTAACTGTTTGCTAAAAAGAAAATTGTGGATAAGAAACTCTTACTTGATTTGTCTGGTAAAAATGTCATGATGTCAAATCATGCTACTCTGGGTCCAGTGCCCCACTGGTGTCCAGTTATGCCAGGTATCATCTACTTCAGTAAACATTCCCAGATAGTACTTAAAACTGTGGACAGAATGATAAACCAACACTTTAAAGCCTCTGTCTTGCTTCTGCTTTTGTGATGAATCACACCTATTCTCCTTCAGTCTTCAGAAATTTTACCATCTTCCAGTTTCTAGCTGAAAAACGTTATATATTTGACCACCTCTTCTTTCAGCTCACTAAGAATTATAGAATGGCAGCATCACATGGTACAGATAGATAAAGTCCTTACTGCACCCCAGAAGATGTGGTCAGTTAGCGGCATGTGCACTGATGAGGCTGTAGGGGGAGGATGGAAGTGAGTGGCCAATGTTACCTCATCCATCCTGAAGGGAGGGAGGGATGCAGTCTACTCTCACTGCAATAACCAGTATACAAGCTTGGTGAGTTTCATGTTACACAAATGATGAACATCTTAGCTGAAAGGTTGCACATGCACTTTCTAAAGGCAGCAATTGCAGAGTTGATAAGGTTGCTGCAAGGCAGATGATTGTTAGGACACACTTCCCAGGGGTAGCATTATAATATTGTACCAGCATCCTTGATCTCCTTGCTGGCCCCAGAAGTGGGTTGGGTTGAGGCCAGGGGAGGTTAAAGTGAGACTGATAGATCTAGTAAATGAGAACAGGAACTGATAGTAGCTGATAGTCAGCTGCAGGGAGGAAAAAAAAGAATTGTAGGGCAAGTCCGTCCCATCAGGCCATCACCCAGTCTATCTTCAAAGTTCTTTTGTAATTATCTCCTCTATGAAAGGATTATTCTAGATATGATAAAATCACCCATCTGATCTGTGAATTCTAGTCTTCATTTAGTAGCCTTGTTTTTCAACACCTTTTGCAATCAGTCTTTCATCTTTTCTCTAAAGTTTAGAGACTGGCAGATATGATATGCTGATATGCCCGACATGCATAAGCTTAATATAATACTCATTTCACTGAAGTGACAGGCTGCACAAGACAACGGCAAAACATGAGTTTAGTTTTCACTCTGAGATGCAGGCAAATGTGTTGGGGGGGGGGTGCAGTCTCACAGAGGCAGCAGTAGAATGCTGGTGACAGTATTACACTTAACCTTTTATATGTGAACTCTAAAACGTATGGGGGGGGGCGACAAGTACATATACAAAGTGTTAAAAAGTTTGATAGTGGATGCCCCACCTCAACACAGTTTTTCAGTAGAAGTCCCTCCCCCAAAATTCTGATGTATGTATTCTGGTAATGAAAACCCCACCCCAGATGTGGTACCCCTGAAGTCTGACTCCATACATTTTGCCATTTTACATCACCATGTGTTCATTTTCTGTGACTTTTATATCCCTTCTTTAGAGGACACATTTTTCCACCTGCATCCACTCCTCCTTTTTTGTGTCCCTGTTGGGGATTTGAGCATTTTTCTGCCCACTGGGATCACCTGTTATGGTATTCGGGGTTCCAGATTCATTCCTTATTTGGTCTTCATAACCCTTCGTTTCAGTTTGTGAGCCGTTTGCTTCCTTCCCGCGCATGTGTGATGTCAGCTAACATACTGTGCATGCCTGCTACCCCAAGTGATGCTATTGGCATACATCGGTATCTTATTCTAGCCAAAGCTTATATAAGCAGGTATAGTTTAAATGTCTTAGTAGCTGATTTATGTTGTTTTGCTCCTATAAAAATGCTACTCTGTTTGCAGCTGTTGAAGAAGCGGTTACATTTCACAGCCATAAAAATATTCCAGAAGCTCTGTACAGAAAGGAAGTTTTGATAATGAGTACTGTGGCACCCTGGGAGTATTGTTGACCTGAATAACCTGTAATATATCAAAACAGTACTGAAATATAAAAAGAAAACTGTTAACATTCTGAAGAATTTAAGTGCAAACAATGACTACAGGAAACTATAAAAATTGAGCTGCCTTTTATATCTGAACAGTTAGCATTGACATGCACTGCTCATATCTGTTGTTGCATTTGAAAGCACCAGCCAAAAAAAAACAACAAAAAAAACTGTTATACAGGCACTAGTATTTATAGCTATTTTTCGCACCTAACAAGGACTGTTTGTTGTTAAATTAAAAATGCATTGTATTCAAGAAAACATATAGTAAAACTTATTAAGTATAGCTTTACAATGTATGATTTATAATAAAGCTGTTGTACTAGTGAAAACAGGCATGCATATTTTAGTGCTTAAGTCAAAATTTGGAAATGTGCTAAAAACACAATATGACATGCAAATGTAGCACAATTTAGGAGGTGTGCAGAGGCTACATGACACTATTAAAGGAGGAAGTAAAACTACCACCACAAGTATTCATGACTTTTCTATCAAAATGGACAATTTGGCGAACAGAATAGACAACATGAAGCACGATAACAAGAAACAACTGGATTTACTCAAAGAAATCATTACAAAACAATCAGATCAAATCTCGGTCACTGAAGAATCAGTTAATGACATAGATGGAAGACAGACTGAAAATTAAAAGTTAGACTGAATTTCTACTAAACCAAAATACACACTTCTGGGAAAAGTGGAAGATCTAGAAAGTAGTTCCAAAAGAAACAACATCAGAATACATCGAGTGCCAGAAAAGATGGAAGGTAATAATATGGTTCAATTTCTAAATGACTAGTTACCTAAAACATTAAATTTACTTGAGTCACTTTCCTTTGGAATAGACAGAGCTCATATGTCTTTGTCAAACATTTCTTCAATAAACAACTCATCTGCTCCAAGATCCATAATTGTTAAAATTTCTTTCTATAAAAAATAAAGACCTGGTCTTGAGAACTGCTTGGTCAAGTGCTCCAATTAAAATAAATGGGAAAAGCATAAGATTTAATAATGGCTATACTGCTTCAGTAAACTCTAAAAGGAAAGCTTGCATCCCTCTAATTAAAAACTTGAAGTCATCTAACATCAATGCTCAAATTATCTTTCCTGCTAAAAGCAAAATCTTTCTTCCCAAAGGTCAAAGAATTTTTAACACACTTGAAGAAGCTTTGGAATTTGCACAGAAAAATAAACTATTGGATAAACCCAAAAAAGTGAACCAGTCTGGAAAGACAAACAATTTAATGTTTGGACAACTAAAGACAAGAACAGTAAAATGTTTAAAGAAAAGTAATTTCCTTTCTCCATTTATTATTTACGGTGTTATATGTATATCTTCTGAGGAATATTACTACTTCCATAAGGTAATACCTTTTATTTCATCTAAACAATATGAACATTTCCATAACTGGTACTTTGCAATATTATATATAGCAATGGGGTATAAAAGAGTAGTATTCTAATACTAATGTTTAGTGTAGTTAAACTAGGTTTAATAATAATATTTAGCAGTGTAACAATTTCAGGAAACTCATTAATTCTAATATAGATATCAAAAATTGATTTGATCTACTAATTTCCTTCAACATCACAAAGAATTTTCCAGATAAATTAAATTTCAACACTTTTAATACATGGGAAGTTAACAATTTCAATTGCTGGCAACATTATATAAAAGCTCTAAATACATTAGATACTCAATATATTATTAATTTGATCTGTCATGACAAGTTTGGTTATTATTACAAAACATACTAAATTATGCACAAGATTTATGCAGAATTATTAAAAACTCCCAACAACCCCCTAATGTTTTTTTCTATTTGGAGTGTTGTAAAATAATTTTAAAAATGACAAAATGTTATCCAAATTATATATTCTAATAACAATAAGACTCTTAAATACTAAATGTTGGAATTTCATAACTAAAGGCCTTTCTCCTAATTATTCTCAGATGGAGAAAGCTAAAATTTTACTCTCTGTTAAGCACACATTTTGGGTTCAGTATTTGAACATTTTTACCTGGAAGTCTTTACACAAAGCCTTTTTAACTCCAGACAAATTAGCTAAATTTAGTAAATCTGATAATATATGTTGGAGATGTTTGGCATCTTTTTAAGCAGACTGGTTTCATATTTTTGTGACTGCCCTAATTTAAGACAGTAGTGAGAAAACATTGAAGATTTTCTTAAAGCCTTATTTTTGGATTCATTTTCATTTACCAAAATTATAATCTTTTTAAATATGCATGAAGGTTTTAATATGAATAAAGTCAAATCATATATTTTACGGACAATTCCAGCTATAGCTAGAAAATGTGTTACTATAAATTGGAATTCGGCCACTACTCCAAATTTTGAAGATTTTCTGAGCTTGTTAAAAGAAATGATATCTAGAGAATCCAGATCCAAAGAACTTAGAATTCATCCAAAGAATTCCATCAAAAATCCTTGGATGAAAGTTTCATCACTTACTGAGACTTTTCAAATTGATTCTCTTTCTAAGAACATTCATGCTCTATGAATAATTGTTTTTGTTTAATTATAAACACTTCATTCATTATTTCAGGCCTATGTACATACTGTACACAGTTATTTGTGTTCTACGTTTAACATTTATGTTTCAAAGTGCTTACTTTATTGTCATCATATTTAAATGTATTTAAATAAAACTGCTCTGTCTAGTAGGGTCAACTCAGTTATTAAATATATATAAATGAGTAGATACATGAATATTTGCAAGAAAGGTACACACAGATATATCAAGGTATAGACCCCAATGGAGACTAGACTGTTAACCAGTTGGCCATTTAGGAGAAGTAATGCAGAATCTAAATGGGAGTGTAAATAGCAGCATATGAATGCATGAATACATTGTCAAGGGCTTCCGTGTACACTAGGTCACATACCTAGAATGCTAGCATATTCATGTTACAGCGGATACAGTAATTGCTCCCAGCTCTCCTTTACATTGTAGCAAAATACTAGTTGAATACACCTAATTTATTTCTCCTGTAGAAGAGTGTGGTCATTTGGGACATAAAGTAGGTCTCCACAGCTTACTGCTCAATTGAAGGCTATGTCATGTTTGTAGTCTAGAATATTTATTAATCACTCTATAAATACATATCACAATCGAAATACAATTTTAAAGGCTGGATTAAGAAGACATGCAAGATAGTGTCATGTTCATACCATATTCTATCACTGCCCATTATATTTCATCACAGATTAAATAACTAGTAAGTGTTTTACATTATAAACAGCATGCAAGACAAATGACAAGACACCTAAACACTCTCAGCACTAACACACACATTGTCTAGCATAATATGGAGGGGTGATAGTCTTTACATGAAAGAGGTGGTCATTATAATTTGAATCCCCCACTGGGGAACAACAGAAACTAACTTAATTCACTTCTATTGGTATCTTGTCCCATGCTGCTTAAAGGAGATTGCCTTGGAAAAGTTCTAGGGTACTGTAAAAGGGACCTCCGTGGTTGTCCATAACAATCACTACATGAGAGATTTTTAAATGGCAGGCTAGAAAAGAGTGCCAACTTATTTATTTTACTACTGTAAACCAAGTTAATACACTGTTCTGAACATCATTTTCAAGTATAGCACAAACCAAAAATTGTGGATTTATACATAGTCTAAATACTGGAAAACAAGAATTGTTGATCTCTGGCGAGATATGTGGAACATTATGTTTCAAGCTCTTAGCATTTAGATTACTTGTTTGCTATTAAGAATACTCAGTTCCAGTACAGAATCTATCTATAACAACAAGCTTAATTTAAAAGTGGATTGTAATTACTGTGATGGTATATTGAAGTTCCCAATAAACTGGAAAAGCACATTAAAAATAGATATTATCATCTGGGTATTTCTATTAGATTTAGAGTTACTCTACATTGTAAAGTGTTATTTCAGTGACAAGAATATTTATTTTAAGTGACTTAACCCTACACAATTAGTGTAGTAAAGAATGTGATTCTGATTACTGCTTATAAGTTTTGA
This sequence comes from Protopterus annectens, assembly GCF_019279795.1. NCBI lineage: Eukaryota > Metazoa > Chordata > Ceratodontiformes > Protopteridae > Protopterus > Protopterus annectens. The sequence continues at coordinate 203,017,279 of NC_056732.1, read as the reverse complement.
ATGACAATATTGGCTATATTTAAAATGCAAATTGATGATGATAAATTGAATACTTAAGTAGTAATTTGCATTCTTAGAAATCTTCTATGCAGTTTAAGTAATGAATTATTATAAACATTAGAACTACTGGTATAACTAATATCTTTCTCAGTTATATTTTTATTTAAATAAACCTCTTTTATAGTATTCTTAAAGTTAAACTACAGTATGATTTTTAACAAATAGGTCAGAATGTGTCTGAATAATTTCAGTCTAAACAACAGAAAACAATTGGAAGAAATATAGGCCTGGTTGCTTTAATACTCTGTTTTGATACTTTTAATGTTTTTAGAGAATTCAAATTCAAAGGTAACATTTTGTAATAGTTTAATATAACATTATTATTCTATTTTAAAAATAATATTCTAGTGGGGGTGCTGTGGTAGCGTTGTCGCCTCACAGTAAGACGCTGTCCGGTTCGATTCTCAGCTAGAGCGTCTTCTGCGTGGAGACATCCATGAGTGGGCGTACCTTCGTTGAAGGTTGTGCGTCAGAGCTGGTAACTCGGCACGTAAAAATCAACTACCAATCATTAGCGGACCGGAGTTCCGCTGTGGTGACCCCTAACTGGGAAAAGCTGAAAGACACAAACAAATTCTACATATATATTTACTTTAACTGATAATCTAATATATAAAATATATTTTATTGAAAAGTTTGCATTTATTAATACAAAACTGATGATCATATACTTAATGAGAATTAGATATTATACTGAAGACTGATTTGAAACAGAGACTGATATTGAGATGAGCTGTTTGTTTTAAGCTACTCTGTTAAAAGGACTAATTTCTGAGGCAGTAGCATTAGATAGTGGTTAATTAATAACTGGGTGATGATTGAAAGTGGTTTGAATGACTATCTCATCAAACTAGGAATATTTTATTCCATGTTAGGGGGTGTAAATATTTTTAAATTAATAATGTTAGTAGTTATGTTGATGATCTTGTCCATAACAGAATTTACTGCAGTGGAATATATATTCTTAATACAAAATTGTATTTTAACTTTTCAGAATTTTTTTCATTTTAAAAATTCTGTCTATAACTGCATCTCATTGAATGTTAATGGTCTCAACAACCCTATGAAGTGAGGCAGTTTAATTAAATATTTAAAAATAAATAATGTTCATATCACTTTTTTGCAAAAACTCATCTGACGAAGGACTGGGTTATTATTCAAAGATTAGTCAATACTTGTAGCTGCACATTACAGTTCAGAAAGGAGAGGCACACTCACACTTTGGAAGAAATCTTTGACTATGCCTAGAATAAATAATACATGTACGGATAAAAATAGAATCTTAGGTTTAGTTGTAGTGGAAATTAATTAAAAAAATGACATGTTTGTTGATGTTTATTGGATCCCTGGAATTGGTTCAAAAGTGTCAAGAATTATAACTTCATATTTGAAGGGGAAAATTTTATTGGCTGGCGATTTTAATTGTATTCTTTCCGAAAAAGACACTACTAAAGATAGGAAACTTAGATTAACTGCGGCTGCCAAACATTTAAATTAAGTCATAAATTAAGAGATACACATTAAATAAAATTGCCAAATTCCCTTAATTACACACATTACTCATAGACCCGGTACCCTAATAAATATAACGTTGTTACTTCTGACAGATTATACTCTAAAGATGAAATTGTCTCAATAATTTCATGTCCTTTGTCTGACCATAATACTATCACTTTCAACTTCAATATTAAACCTAATGACTTAACCTTTTGGCAAAGAATTCCAGCCTATGACATAAAGATTAAAGGCTTCAAGGAATGGTTCTTAAAGGAGTTAAACTCATTCTTGGAATTTAATAATAATGGTGAAGTTTCTGATGTTTTGTGGGATACATTAAAAGTAAATTTATATGATAAAATTAAAAGCCGGTATATCAACAAAATAAAGGTGTGGGATAAAGCATTAATTGATATGCAGTCAAAATTATTAATTTCAAATTAAACTTAAAAGATACTGATATAGTTGCAAACTCTAAATTGAAAGCTCTAAAACAAAAGTATATAGAAATATTAAATCATAATGTTTCAATAAACAGAGAAACTTACCATCACACTCTGTTAACCCTTAAAGTCTACATAGACCAGCCATCAGATCAAAAAGATTAAATAAATTATATCAAAGAAATGACTTATAATGTTGGTAGTAACCTTAGAAGTACAACAGATTTAAAAGATATATTAGAAACGTTTTAGGAAACACTATGAATTAATTAATAGTAAATCCACTTCAGATAACTGTGATTTAACTGATAGCTTTCTAAAGGAAAATATAATAAATTGACTAAAGAAGAAAATGTCAAATTAAATAAATCAATTTCTTTTAGAGAATTAAACGAATATATCAAAAATTTAAAAATAAGGTCCCTGGTTTAGACATTATAATTCTCGAGTTATACAAATTCATTACGGTTAGCACTGTAAGAATTCTTTTAAGAGCTTTTGAAGAAGCCAGGAATGAGTCAATTATTTTCCCTCTTGGAAATATGCAAAATCAACTCCCATTTTGAAGCAGGATAAAGACCCCAAATTATGTACTTGTCATTGCCCTATTTCACTTTTGAATGTTGATTAGAAAATCTTTACGTCTCTACTGGCAAAAAGACTAAATCAGATGATGTCAAGATTAATAGAAGATGATCAAACAGGCTTTATTTTAAATAGGAAAGTACATGATGTTAATAGACCTTTTTCATTGATTGATATAGCTAGTAAGAAAAAGAAAGAATGTTTAATCATACATTTAGACTTAGACAAAGCTTTTGATTCTATTAATTGGACTTAAAGTACTTAAAGAATATAATTTTTATTGAATTTATAGAATTAATAAATACATTATATGAAAATTCTTTATCCTTTGTCAAAATTGGATCATTTACTTGCTCTTTTAAAATATTATAAGGTACAAAACAAGATTGCCCTCCATCTCCTTTGTTGTTTGCTTTGTCAATAGAACCCTTTGCCAATTTTATTAGAGCAAACTCAAAGATAAAGGGGTTTTCCACTGATGAAAATTATAGTTCCAAAGTACAATTATTTGCAGACTATATCTTATTAACAAGTGGGAACACTGATTCTTCTTTAATTACAGATTATTAACTCAAAAAAGCATTTTGTGAAGATGTCATATATAAGTTTCAACCATAATAAAATCAAAACTTTGTTGATAAAAAAAAAATTTAATTACTAGGAATTTAATTGCGAAAATAAGCAACTTAATTATCTGGGACTTATAAAATCTCGTTGGAGACCGTCAGCTACAGCAAATTATAAATCCCTAGTCAACGCAACAATAAAAACTGCTGATAACTGGACTAAAACGTTTTTCACAATGGAAGACAGACTCACTTTGATAAAAAAGATTATACTACCAAAAATGTTATTTCTTATACAGTCACTGATATTACTTCCATCTAAAAAAATGAACAAATAAACTCTTCATTATTGAAGTTTTTGTGGTATCCTCAAAATCAAGAATAGCATTTGATTGGCGTATCAGAAGTTAAAAAAGTGGAATTGGTTTTCCTAACAATGAATAGTATGCTAAATCTACTATCTTAAATATAGTGAGTCATTGGTTAAAGTCTGCATATACGTCAAAATGGAAAAGGATTCGTAAGTCAATATTATTAATCAATATACCAAAAATAAATACTAAATTACTTTCAGATGTTAACAAAATATTTGATTATAAAAGATTTTAGCTTAAATGTTAGAAAATACCCTATATCTATCCCTTTTGTTAGTTATATTTTAATTATAAAAGTGTGATGCACGGTAATTATCTTGTTAAAGATTTATTAATTCTAATGTTCCCTATAGCATATACTAGTGGTTGTTTGGAATAATTTAATCCAAGTAAAACAGTAGATATTGAGGAAAATGGCTTAAAATGTTGGCATCAATTTTTAGACAGTAAAAAAAAATATATAATGCTCCCCTAGGTAGTATGTCTAACAAGATAAAATGGGAAGAATTAAAATGGATATTATTGCTACGAGCAGATAAAGGTTATGGGTTTAACAACAGTGTTTCTTTAAAACCCTATTTAAAAACTAGGAGGTTGTCTCACTGATCAATTTGCATTTGGGTGTCTTAATTTAAAAATTATTTTATAGGCTGATTGGTTTAATTGTTAACTTTGATTCTGTGTTTAAATTATGTTTTTTTCTGTTTATGTTATGGTCTGATGAAGTGTTATACGAAAACGCTAACCAAGTGTTTTCTTTACAGCTTTGGAGGTGGTATTCTTTATTATTCTGCTACCAAGGTTTTTGAAAAAAGGCTGACATTTTTGATGGTGCACAACTGGGAGTATAATTTATAGGATCTTAAGAACTTTTCATATATTAATAAAAATATTAGCTTTAAAATCCATAAGTAATACAACCTTGTCCTTTTATTGAAGTATTTACATAGAAGATTTTTAATACCACACAAAACTGCCCTAATATATAAAAAAGATAATCTAAACTGTTGGAGATGTGATGAAGTTTTGAATGCAAATTTGATCCATATGGTTTTAGAATGCAAAATGATCCATTTTGGACAGAGTTCAGAAATGTTGTTAAAGCGTTACGGTCAGACAATTGCACTGTTACCAATTCACTGCTTTTCTTCAAAGATCCAATTCCAGATTCCATTCCAAAAAAGAAAGTGCCTCTAGTTTGGTCTCACAATAAATTGGAAATGTAAAAACATCCTCTCTTTTTCAGAATTTGTCTACCAATAAATGTATGTAATAGGGAAAGACTAGTCTCGCTAGAACGTTGAATATTACACAAACAATTGTCGTGGTTAAAACTTAAAGATCTATTGGAAAAGTTTTAATAATTTTATATAACATTCTCTATTATGGAATCTGTATACAGTTTTGTTATTATTGGACTGTTCTGTTTTGTTATAATAAATTTTTACTGATTTAAAATGCAATACAAGTTTAAAAAAAGAATGAAAAAAGAGGAAGTAAAAAAATACCTGTAATCAGGTATTAAAATGGTTAACTTTATAATATGTTTGCACCATGCACAAACCCAGAATGGAGCACTTTCCAAGAAAAGAGCAGTTGTGAACAAATTTAATGCTAGCAGTAAGTGGATTTTCATTCATATGTCAATTTTTTTCAAAGCACAATGATGACTTTCAGATTTTTTTTTAACAATTACTGATATCCTGTTCAATATGTGTTACACATAAGTCTGGTAAAATGCTGTAGAATTTTTCAGAAAGATTCTCACTTCAAGAGGGGGCAAAAACATTACAAACAGATTGAGACTGAGTTTCTTGATGCTAATTTTCATGCACTTCTGAGAAAGTAACAAATACAACATTTTACAACAGCTAATTGATTCATTCCACAGTGCAAGCATTAAATTCAACATACGAAAAAAAATAATGCAGTGATACTTCACTGCTTTAATAAATTCAGGTATGCTGACAAACTGCCAGCATTAACAAGGGCATATAATTATCACCAACTCATCAAACTGAGACTACTTGAAGTTAATTCCAGTTCTTTAGATATCTTTAAAATGCTCTACATTGATCATAAATGCAAATCAGAAATAAATGTTGAGTGGGAATTATAAACCATTTTTTTTACAGATTATTTCTTTATATATCACTAACCTTGTATTGAAGTACAAATTAAGAGAGTACAATGGCAATGAAGTAAGAGGCACCTTTTATGGGGAAAAATGGTAAAAGCTAAAAGCTCACTACAACATATGCACTGGCTTTAAAAATAATTTCCCAAAAAAAATGAAGTGGAAAAATAAATTTAGTCAAATGGTTTGGGTAGCCATCAAAGATTAATGACTGAGTAGATTTCACACAAATTAAAAAATTAAATAAATTAATTATAAAATTAAACTCAGTTATGAGTGGAAGAAGATGAACAATACAGATGGAATGTTATGGTAACACATAACTTCTTTTTTTATGAGAAAGACAGTAAAATATAAGGAAAAAAAATCTGAACAGTCTGTCAAAATTTGGACAATTGAGAGATATGGTGCCCACTGACCATCACTGGCAGATGGCAAATAATGAAAAGAATGTACTGAGATGTCCCGAATCTTATTGTCTATGAATGAATTTCCTACTGGAGTTGAAGCATGCATGGTGATAAGGTAGTCAGTATTACTTTGCATTCCAAAGTTACCTAAATTTGAGGGTTTCTGCTAGCAAATGTATATATTTAAGTTAGGAGAAAGTAAGAACTGCAAACAAAATATTAATATTTATTATAGCTTATTACAAAACAATAAGTTAGTGGTAGAGTCTGGCTGCATCTCTCGATTACAGTGTAACCTATTACAAAACAATATGTTAGTGGTAGAGCCTGGCTGCATGTCTTGATTACAGTGTAACCTATTACAAAACAATATGTTAGTGGTAGAGCCTGGCTGCATGTCTTGATTACAATGTAACCTATTATAAAACAATATATTAGTGGTAGAGCCTGGCTCCGTGCCTTGATTACAATGTAACGTATTGTAAAACAATATGCTACTGGTAGAGCCTGGCTCCATGTCTTGATTACAGTGTAACCTATTACAAAACAATATGTTAGTGGTAGAGCCTGGCTCAGTGTCTTGATTACAGTGAGCCTGGCTGCATGTCTTGATTACAGGGGTACAAGGAACTAAGGTCCGGCAACAGGACGACCGGGTATGTTCTTGGGCTAGGCTTGTGTTGGCTCCAGGGCCATTAGATAGTACTCACCTATAAACCTATGTCAAAGTGCTCCAATTATTTTGTGCAACACTTGGGTAAAACAATGGATCAGACTGGGTTTTACATTACAAAGCCCAGCAATACATCTTTACAGATGTTTAAAAAATGTTATTTCTGAATACACTGTAAAACCAGTAAAACTTGTCAGTGTATCAGGAGCTTGTGACAGTGTCTTGTAAGAAATACTGTATCCTAGATTACAGAATAATGCTGGACAGGATGCCAGTAAATATAACCTGGGGAATTAGGTAAACCACTGCATAAACTGAATATTCCTGGAGATTACAATGGCAGTATTAATTATGTGACTACTGCCTCCAATAAGGCTACAGCATGCGAGTCTACCCTTACATTAAACCATGGTGATCAGGAGAGAAAAACGTTCAATTCTGTTAACAACAAAGCCATGCATTCACAGTGGATCATAATTCTAACCTATTTATCACTGGGGTCTTGCAAATTATACTATGTATCAAGAAAGATTACTAAATATAACAGAGCTCAGGATATGCATGTACAGTTGCATCAATGTGTGAAAACTGTAGGAAAATATAATCCAGTTGTAACAATTAATTATGACAAACCTGATTGCATACCAATCACAAAACAATAATCTGATACAACTACTGTTTAGTAAGACGATTGTAAAGCTTCATGTATAACCTTTTAAGGGGACCTTCTGAAAGGCTGCAATGTCAAAATACTTTTATGCAGACTCTAAACTATACACAGCTTATTATAAAGCACAAGCAGGCTATGACATATCAGAGATTTTATGGTGGCCCAGTCATGTATGAGACTGGGAGAGTGCACATATTTACAGCACTTAGAAAGTCCATGCCTTGGATACAGAAATTATTTCAGATAGTAAAATCACATTTTAAAGAAGCTTATAAAAGCATTATGACTGATGTAACTGGGTATGTTGTGAAATGTCTTGCACCACCATTAAGAATGGTCTGAATTAGTTTACAGGAGACAGACAGGGGGATCACTGACAGAGCCCATATCTGAGTTTAGGCTAAATAAGACTGCTATTTATGTGTGCCAGATGTATAATTATCACACAATACCATTCTTGAAAATGTAGGACTACAAGCTTTGAATTATACAACTCTATATCTCTGAATTTTATGACTTTTTTATTGCAACTAACTTAAATTGTTCTAAGCCTAAAAAGGCGAGTGACATTTACAAGTACAAGGGACTGCTAAGTGGCATCTTTTGTACACATATATGTCAATCTCTTCATGAGGTGTGAATGACCTGAGACGTACCTCCCTGGACTACATGAAAAGAGACATAAAGGAGCTCTCTGAGCATGTAGCCCAGGCCAGTATGACCCTGACCTTGAGTAGCATCTTACCCTCACCAAGAATGATGCCACAATATGAAGACAAGATGATCAATTTCAACAATTGGCTTAAGTACTGGTGTCATTCAAAGGGGATCCAATGCCTGTCAGCATGGGATGATATGCTCGACAAGCCACGATGCTTCGCTAGGGACGGCGTGCACCTGTCACCCCTGGGCTTTCGGATATTGGCAAAGGCTCTTGCTACCCCCATAGTGCCTTTTTTAGGCAAGGCTCAAAAGACAAACCCACCTCCATAGGTATCACAAGGGATAAGAAACTAAGAGTAATGCTACTCAACGCCAGAAGTCTAAACCTCAAGATGCACGCACTCAAAACTCTCCTTAGCATGGAGAACATCGATATCTGTGCAGTAACAGAAACCTGGTTCAGGGCTCCCGAGAGCACCCCAGCACTACCAGGTTATACCTCATACCATGCTTTTCGCCCCAAAACTTGGACCGAACCACAAAGGAGGGGAGTATCGATATTCATCAAAGATACCCACACCTCCAGGTTGGTGGCAAAGCACGAAGCATCAGAGACTATCCATGTGCAACTAACAGTGGGTAAAACTGCCTTCCAGTTTATAGCCTGCTACAGACCACCCTCCCAAACCCAGGAACCCCACTCGGCCTTCCTGAGAACACTGGAAAATATGAAGGTCTCTCCAAACACCATTATATTGGGCGACTTCAACTACCCAAACATAGACTGGGAGCATTACTCTAGCTCCAACACCCTAGCCCAAAGGTTCCTAGAATTTATAAACTCAAATGCTATGGAACAACTTGTTACCACTCCCATAAGAGGGGAAAACATACTGGACCTGATCATCACCAACATGGGGACTCTATGCTCCAGACCAGAAGTGTATCCCTCACTGGTAAGATCAGACCATAAACTAATCTCACTGGATATTCACATCCCGACCCCACACCTGCCCAGAAAACCACAGTGAAAAACTTCTCTAAAGCAAATTTTACACTCCTCAAAACTGAGGTGGAATCCTTCAAAGCCCCAGGGCCTGTGGAAAATACAGCCCAGACCGCAGAATCCTTTATAAACGCATTCTATGAACACCTTCAGGAATGCATGGATCATGCGATCCCAAATAAAACCAAGACCCAATCCTCCAAAGGCAGACGTCCTGTCTGGTGGACCCCAGCCATAAACAAACTATACAATAGAAGGAGGAAGCTACTAAATTATAAAGCAAAATCCCAAAAAGGGAAGGCATCACTGATCAGTATTAGCAAAAAACTACGGGCACACATAAAATTGTCTAAGGCCAGCTTCGAGAGAAAAATTGCACAGGACACTAAGGATAATCACAAGGCTTTCTTTAGTTATGTTAGGAACCTGGGTAGTAATTCCCAGATATGCTCAGAATTAGTCCAAAATGACAAAAAATACACCGAACCCACAGACATTGCCAACATCCTAGCTGACAGGTTCAGCGCAAACTTCTCCCCCCCCCTCCCCACCAAAAGGGCAAATATCTATCCCAGCAGAGTGCTGCCCCCCTGACATCTCAGATGCTCTGGTAAGAGCCGCCCTTCTCCAAAGCAAAAAACACAGCATCAATGGGACCAGATGGTGTCCCGGGCTGCGTCCTACATGAACTCAAAGAAGAGCTAAACCCAAACATAAAACTACTGTTCAATCTCAGCCTTACTACAGGATATGTGCCCAAAGAGTGGCGTACAGCAACAGTGGTCCCTCTCCATAAAGGTGGTGCCTCAACGGATCCTGGAAACTATCGCCCCATAAGCCTGACTAGCTTGGTCTGCAAAGCTATGGAAAGGATCATCATGGACCTCATAAATAAAGATATTGGGGACCTACAAACACTGGATCCTACCCAGTTCGGCTTTGTTAAGGGCAGATCCTGCCTCTTAAACCTGGTTGATTTCTTTGAAACAGTCACCAAGGCTATTGACAAGGGGAAGGTGGTCCACACAGCCTACCTGGACCTCCCAAAAGCCTTCGATACAATACCCCACTCGGGCATTATAGATAAGCTCTCCAGCTTAAATATAAACCCCTATGTCACTAGATGGATTGCAAACTGGCTCAAGGACAGAACCCACATGGTTAGCATTGCTGGAGCCATGTCAGACTCCAAACCAGTTACAAGTGGTGTCCCACAAGGCTCAGTCCTGGGACCTCTCTTGTTCGGTATATATTTCTCGGAGGTACAGGCCAACACGGAAGGACTGTGGCTGACCAATTTCGCAGATGACTGCAAACTGGGTGCCATAATCGACTCTCCAGCTGACACAAGCATCCTCCAAAAGGGCCTCATAGAAACAGACAACTGGTGCCAGTGCCATGGCCTCAAGCTAAATGCCAAAAGTGTATAGTCATCCCCTTTGGCAAAAACAAAGTGCCCACAAATTACCACATAGGTGGAAATCCATTAAGTACAGAAGAAGTAATTAGGGACCTGGGGACCCAAGTTGATAGCAATCTCTCATTTGACAACCACGTGGCCAAAGTGGTTAGAAAAACATTTTATATAGCCCACCTAATCATGAAGGGATTCACATCTAGATCAGGGGAGGTCATTGTGCCTCTTTACTCATCCCTCATCAGGCCCATAATTGAGTACAATGCCCTTTTGGGATGTACCTTACCAGACACCTGCAGCAATTGGAAAGACCCCAAAAGTACCTCACCAAGAGGATCAAAGGGCTCAAACAGATGCCATATGCTGCCCGGTTAAAGAAACTCCAGCTCTACTCAGTGGCATACCGCCTGTTCAGAGGCGATCTGTGCCTGACGTATAAAGCCATGTCCAACCCGGAATTAATTAACATGCTGCACCTCAGAAAATCCAAATCCCATCGAGCTCGCTACCGAGACTTGAACCTCAGCACTGAAATAAATAGGACATGCTGGAGGGACAGATTCATAACCCAGAGGCTCCCTTCACTCTGGAATAAAATCCCAGTCCAGGTTAGGCAGAGTCCCTCACTGACTCTCTTCAAGAGGAATCTTGATGAGTGGATGGGAGATCGTAGGTTTACCCCGGGTATCACTTCTGTGTCACTGTTAGATAGAGGCACAGTATACTAACCTCGAAAAAGGGCATAGCAAAATAAATTTAAAATGGGTGGCGAAAGCCAAACACATTCTGGCTAGGCTTATAAATGCCCTAGGGCAGATAGCCTAGTATGAACCTATGAACCTATGAGATATTTTGAAGCCAAACATGAGTGGCTAAAAATTTATTTTTCCAAAAAAGCACAAGACATTGGTACCCTGAAGACTACATGATGTTACAAAAAGACCCAACAGATGGGTTGAATTTTTTTAAATATATTAATGATAATAAATATGGAATTCAATTTACTATGAGAGTTGAGCTTTTTGTGACAGATTTTTTGAATGTGTCTTTTACAAAATTATTGGATGGGTCTATAACATAACCACCTTTTTGTGAAAAAACATATTTTTTTACTTTTTTTTTTTAATTACTGTCAACAGCTGTCATCCCAACCATAAAATTTGTAGCATCCCAAAATCTAAACTTATAAAAATATTTTGTACTTCTGAGGATGATTATGGGAGTTTGTATGTTGCTTTAAAGCATTGATTTGTATACACGACATGCAATATAAAAGTAGATGATTCTGCTTTTCAGCAGACTGATTTGTACAGGCTGATGGAACTTTTCCAATATAATCATAGAAAGAAAAGGTCCCACTTGGCACCAAAAGAATGCCTTCTTGAGTCACAACACTGGTTTCCAGTGGGTTAGCATACAAAAAAGAGGGTGTGCACAAATCTAATTCAATAGTTACTTCACAAAATACAACTTGCCCCCCCTCCCCAAAACATAAAGGAAGTATGTACTGCTGTCACAGGTATGAATTTTCAATGGCCACCCCAAGGTTAGATGACAAATATGCCACCCACAGGGATGGGTCTTTGACCTAAAACCTCCAGGCCCTTTGCTCACTGCACTCTCTATCTCTCTGTGAACCACTGTTATCTTCCAGATCCCCCTACTCACAGTAACTGCTTTCACCCTAGTTATTTTCATACACACACACACACACACACACACACACACACACACACACACCTGTCACGGAAGTGTGGCATGTATCTATACTTTCCCCAGCTTGAGTTCCAATTACCTATTACTCGAGTTAAATATGACATTACACATCTTAATATTTTTGCTGGTAGTAGACAAAGTATTTACAGAAAACCCAATCGACATATATTGAATACCTTAGGTGTTACTAAATAATACTATTATATCAGTATCATTACTAAAGAATACTGGCTCTGACTAATATGAGTTAGAGCAATATTAAAAATACAGACACAGTACAGACCTTTCAAACATGTGTTACCATGTTCTTCTAAGCCATGACAAAATAGAATAAAGACTAAACTCGTACTTTGTGCATTTCAATTCCTCAGTTGTGCTCTACGGCATCATTACATCACCTCCTCTATAAGAAAGGTTTTCTTAGTTGTTTTGCTTTCCCACAGCTAAGGTAACTAAACAAGTTCTGCCACCTGTAAAAGAGATGGGGTTAATTACACCAGCCCACAGACGACAGTACCAGAATAAAAAATCTCAAAATACACAGCTTAACTGTCAGCATTTTAACATCTGCTTCCTTTCATAGTTCCAGCCAGATATTTATTTCAAGTGGACTATAATTACATGTTATGACCGGTTAGCATAGGAGATGCAACATGTCATATTTCAAACAGAATCATGGATTATGTTTTCTTCTATCCCTGTTTAAGTTTACAAGAGTAATGTTCACAAAGTTACACACACTTTACAGACCAACTGTTTTACAAGTAGTAACTGAGAAAGAAAAAAAAGATATAACATATTTAAACCAGTTTTCCTCAGCCAGGCATCAGCCCTGGCACCACAGTGTATACGGAGGGGAGGTTCTCATAATTCTTTGGACATCATAAAAAACCTGGACTAACTGTAATGACACAACTGATGAGAAATAAACCTGTTTGGAGTCAGCATTGTGAGAATTATGCAGTGTGTCCTTATGTCCAGAAAGCAGATTTTTTTCTTTTTTAACAGTCAATGCCCCTAAACATCACCTGCATAACTCATGGGCCATTTATTTAGTATAGTGAGTGGGTGTCTCTTTCTATACTGGTCAAACTTCTCACCCTTTTAAGTTTAGGATCAATGAACACCATAGAGACACAAAGTCTATTAGGGATAGAATACACAGCTTACGCATGTTAGAATACACCCAGTACTGTATTTAGACTGAAAAGCATAGAGACACACACACACATTTTATATATATATATATATATATATATATATATATATATATATATGTGTGTGTGTGTGTGTATATATATATATATATATACACACACACACATACATATACATACACACACACACACACACAAATACATACACATGCACACAGAGGCTTCTAGTGGTGCACGATTTGATTTACTGAAAACAAAGCAACACTTAAGGATTGTTAAAATGGCTGCATTGTCTCCACCAATTTTAAATCACACTTTTAAACCAACAACCGATGGTGTTAGGTTTATAACCTCTGGCTGAGGTGTTACTGAAAACATATGTTTAGGGCTGTAGATAACTCTTAGGATTAAGATAAAACACTGATATATCTATGTCTCTTCAGTGTTCACTTTAAGCTTATTTATTTTCTAACTAAACCATAATGTTGAATTCCTTTCTCTACCACTGGGTGTTACTGTGGTTATTATAAAGGTTCACTGGAACAGGAATACATTTGCAATTCTTCTATAAAGCTGTGCATTTTAAAGTGATGCTGTATAGACTATATACATTTTGAATAAGATTTCTTGCGTACTACACATAGAATGCAGCTTCAAGATGTTTTGCGTAAAACCAACCATTTTCCACTCTATTTGGAAGAAAAATAACCTGTTAGTATGTAGCCTATGACACCCCAGTAAAACCCAGTGGTAGAGGGGAGGAATTCAACAGTATGGTTATGTTTATTTACAAAATAAATAAGCTTAAAGTGAACACTGAAGAGACACAGGTATCAGTGCTGTATCTTAATCCTAAAATTTATCTCCAGCCCCTTCCAGATATCAAGCACTAAATATATGTTTTGTCATATAACTTATATGTATTCTTACCAATGTTTTCATATTATGTCTAATTTGGTATAATTACTTAAACTGTAGATGTTTTTGTATTATTTTTAGGACTGTAAAATTATTGCTCTTAAAATGTTTTGTAATATTTTGGAGCTCTTCTCTCTGGGCCTCCACTAAAAAAGTGTTCCTACCCAGTCGGACTTTCCTAGTAATCAAATATCAATAAATAAAACAATAATAACCCTGGTGATGGACTTTGTTTTTGAGCCTAGTTTATGCAAGGCCCAATAAAACGGCCACCAGGGGTTTGAGATAACTTTATTAGAAGGTGTTCTGATCATAACAAGGGGACAGTTATGAAAGGAAAGTCAAAGGTGAAAAAGCACTGTTGACCATAATGTTAAGCAGCAGAATGAACTGTTTTAATCACGGCAGTTGTACAATATATTTTGTAAGGATAAGTATTCAAAATTAGATATTTTTTCTCTACCACCAACTGAAACTGGTATAGAAAAAAGTCAGTTTTTTAAAAGTTCCCTTTGTCAGCTAGAAGTAATGATGTACCCCTTGAGTTTTACAGCAAAAGTTGAAGATTACACTGATCTGAATAGCATATTATACTCAGCACACAAGACCACTAAAGCTGACAGTGACAACATACAGGCCAGGGCTACAGTAATTGTAATAAATTATCCTGTGGCTATTACTTTTAGTCAGGTGGCTGTAGGCAGTGGCAGAGCATCTCATAAGTCAGATTAATAACTACTACCCATACGATGCAGTTGTTGAATCAATGCTTTATTACAGTGATGATACACACAGTTCTTAGTTAATTTAATTTATACAGACACTCTATTGCAGCATGGAAAACAGGTATTCATTGTATGAAGGAAAGTTTCAAAAAAACATTCAGCTTTTGCATCGAACATTACTGTATAACTGTAAGGAAGAATTTATGCTGAACTAGAGTAATGTCTCTAATGTTTCTTCTGGTAAACATAAAAATGCTGGTGTACAACAAGAAATAATTTTGTTTAACTAGTGGGGATGCTGCTAAACAAACTGCCTAAGTCTACTGTGACCTATGTCAAGAGTAAGAATGTCGCCAGTGATACATATCAGGCACACTGAAAAGTTAGAGTCCGATAATGACAAATACCAGATCTCTCATGAAGTTTTAAAAATATACAGCATTGTCACGGTGTAACGGAAATGTAACAAAGACAACCAGTATCCTGGTTACTTGCTTAAATTAGCACTGAAAAGTTATGTGGATAATGTTTAAAGGCCCATTCAATTTTAAATAATCTCTGACATTTACTTTATAGCCATTTTTACTGATGGTAAGTAGATTCCTGAGAAAACCCTACAACCTGATTTTGTACTTAGCAACTCTCTCACAGAATACCTCAATTTAATTCATGATAGTGGACAATAAATGAAACAGCTCTCCTACTGGTTGACGAGGTAGGCTTGATCAGGACAACACATTATTTAACTTTGTTCTTCGTCCTGACTAATGCTGTTATGATCAATATTTGTTAGTACAGTCTAATAATTTTAAGGATGATTTGCAAGCCCCCCTCTTCAACCTGCACTGAACATCCTGCTGCATGCTGTACTTGATAATGTGACAGAAATTAACCACAGACAAAAACATCATGTTTAACATTAGTTAATATGAATAGAAAATAACTGTATTCCTGTTTATAACTGAAAAATAGTTATCTCTTGGAAATGCTCTGGTATGCCCACCTCACTAATTGTGAATATACAGCCGAAGTCTATGCCTAAAAAAATGATAAGACAGCTACACATCTACTCAAAAGTAGCACTGGGGAATTTTTTTATTATTTTTATGGGTTTGCATAACAGTTAATTTATTTTTTTCCCCAAATAGCAACTATAAAGTTCTGTTGGAAGAATATGAGAGAAAGAGAAATTTAAGACTTGCTTCATGCAGACAACACTGTTTTTATCATTTTTTGTACCACTTATGACCATGAGGACATAGGACATTAATGGAGAAGGGAGGAACACCAGATTACAGAACAGCACTGTGCCCCAAATGAGTCATCTGTGGCTCTGCATTTCAGTATCCAATCATTCTTCAAAGAGTTTTCCTGGTACCTCTGTAAAGGGCATTTAGCACCCCAATAAATCAATTTGTTGCGGAGTCCCTAAATGCATTTTTTGTGTGTACTGCATACCCTACCTGTTTATTAAAAGACTAGTTAGATAGACTAGTACTGATTAGTATGGTGCTTATAAATCACCTCCCTTACTGCTCTATAATCCTTTTTTATTCTCCCGTGTTGCACATTTTCATGATGCTATTGCATCTCCTTAGCTTGAAGAGTGCACCCTTCCTCAGATGTAGTGACCTTGTCATCAGCAGCTTAATGACTGCATTGTTCCTTCACAGATGCACTGACATATCAAACTGTCATCGACTTCTAACTCCAACTCTAACAATAATTCTTTTACTTCAGTGTGGCTGTTACATTCACATAGGGTGGGACTAGACCAGTACTTAAAATGTAAGCTTCAGGAGTTTTATTTACTTGACATTTGTTAATCAGGATAGTTCGTCTGGGTCACATGACCTGTTTTCAGGGGAGGCACAGGAAGGGAAGCTCCATAGTTTACATATGCATAGGTAAATAAGCAAAAAACTTACAAGCAAAATGTTCAACAGGACTGTTCAATATAATATTGAATTACATCTTAGATAAGACTATATATAAAACAGTATGTTTGACAGGACTTTACATTAATACAATGCCACTACATCTTTGAAAAGACTATATACAAATACCATGACACAAGTTAGAATTTGGAAACAAAAGCATGAACTGTTTGATTGGTAGTTTGATTAGCAAATACAATGATAGGGTAGAAAGGTGCACAGTTTCCTTATCAGTGATAAGGAACACATGTATCCGACTGCTTCCTATATCAGCATACTCGGAAGGCAATCCAATCTGAAGTGTAGCCTGTAAGAGTACACTCATCTTAACAGAGAGTTTTCTGTATCTTTGAGATGAGAATGCTTGTCACTTAGAAGAGGTATTAACTGCTGTAAAATACTGCACTTACAGCTCACAAACTAAGCTAAAACTGTAGCTTAATATGTCAGCTAGGCAGCAATGTCTGTCAAATAATTGTGCTTACAGAGTTTAAGTACATCATCACCTGTTAAACTAAATGTCTAATGCACCTGCAAAAGGTTTAAATGTCATGGAGAAGTCTTATCACTGGCTTCATTCAAACGCTTTCTACCAGCACCAATTAAGTGCTATAGCCATTCTTCAGCCAATTACACAACTGCTTTCAAATTCCCAATGCTAATTACTATGTGCAGGTGAAGCAGAGGTGTGAATTTTTTTATGTGCATGCCTCCAGCAAAGTCCAGTTATTTACTTTTTTAAGTACATTCTATGTGACACTGTTAAACATTTTTAACCAATGTTGGAAGGAGACTACTTACAAAAGAATCCAAAAGGTCAATGATCAACGCAAATCCAACAAGCAAGGCATTTCCTCAGAGAAGCTCCTCCTGAAGCTATAATGACAGGGGCAGCTAGTTTTAAAAGCATCTGTATGTGTGCGTGTGTGTTTATACCTTTGTGGGTGTGTGGGTAGTTGTGTATGTGTGCGCTTCTTGTTCAAGTGCATCTGTGCCTTTGTAGGTATGTGTGTGTGTGTGTGTGTGTGTGCGCACGCGCGTATTTCTCTGGTTTGTCTGTGTCTATGCCTGTGCAAGTGTGTGTGTGTTTCTAACCTATCCTCTGTCCCTGATTTTTCCTCATATTTCTCCTCAGCCCCACTTCTGTGCAGTAGTGGCATACCTGCTTATATCTTATACGAAAATGCATGTTGATGCAAGACCCTGTCATTCCTTTAACTTTTTAAGTGAATTGGAATAATATTTAAAAACTTTCTGTTACATTGTATGCAGCATCATTTTTGGTGTGTCCCTGACTGGTGAGCAAAGAAGCGAAGTGTGCATGGGCATACATTTGTATGTGGGTGAGAGTGGTGTGCATGGATTTGTATGTGCGTGAGAGTGGTGTGCATGGGTTTGTATGTGCGTGAGAGTGGTGTGCATGGGTTTGTATGTGCGTGAGAGTGGTGTGCATGGGTTTGTATGTGCGTGAGAGTGGTGTGCATGGGTTTGTATGTGCGTGAGAGTGGTGTGCATGGGTTTGTATGTGCGTGAGAGTGGTGTGCATGCTCTTCAGCCCTCTCCATGGTCCATGATTTTTGTCTGTAATGAAGTATTACAGCTTGCTAGAAGTGACAGACATTTGAGTTAGTTACACTGTCCCTCCATTATATTTTGCTTTGTCACCGATTCTTGACCAAAGAAATTGAGGGGTATGTTTGTGTTTTTCATATGTCTCTGTTATCCCCGATTTTGCAGAACTCTTCCTCCTTTTTTCCCCATGCCTGTCCTCTGTGCTATATCAAAATGTTCAATTTCAGTACTGTATTTACAACTTGTGGGCACTGGGGAAGTGCTGAAGCTCAAACACCAAAATTAAGTCCATCCGTCCAGCCATAACCCCTTTTCCCACTTCTGCACATGGGGTTGAGGTGTCACTTCAGCAGTGAGAGTCATCTAGAGCCAAGGTTTTCACTGCTGGGTGGCCATGAAATTAAATATCTACAAATATTTTTTTTTATAAAGCACTGGCTAGACAACTTGCATAGAGAAGCTGCAACCTCGCAATATGCAATCAAGCACTAGGCACCAACACACTTCCTTATACTTCTGTTCTCTCAACCACCCAAGTTAAACATCTACAACACACATATATATATTTTTTCTGACAACTGATTAGGCAACTTCAGTGTATAAGCTGCCACCATGATTTTTGACGCACAAAAACCTCACTAGGGATCAAAACCAATCACAGTGAAACTCAGAATGATGTTCAAATAAAAATACTGCCCATGACTAAAGCAAACTCCTTGCTTTTGCCTTGTACATCGCAAGGTCTTTTGAGGTGTAATCATCAGATGTTGTTCTAGTGCACATTACAGTACCACTAGTATGTTGCAAAGAATTTTTTGATGTCTCATAAATAACACTAACACCAGAATTTCATAACGTCTATTACTTTATGCCCACCATTATTTTTTGCTTTGTCCCTGACTGTTGAGCAAAGAAGCTAAGAAGTATGTGTTCATGCCTACTTCCTTGTTCTGTAAATAGCCACTCAGTAATCCCAGTCATTAGATTTCAAAGTATGTACAAACTGTACGGTGCCTGACATCTCAAGGTCTTATAGGGAGTGACCACCACACGTTGTTCTAGTGTACTACAGTACCATCATTCTGACTCATAACATTTTTGGATCTCATTGTAAAGGATTACAGTTTGTCACTAACACCAGACAATAGAGTCTCCCGACATTATCGTTTGCATTATCCCAGATTCCTGAGCCAGAAGTTGAGAAGTGTGTGTGTTTGTTTCATATCTGTTATTCAGTAACTCCAGACATTAGAGTTTCAAACTTCTTGTACAGAAAA
>NC_056732.1:202877476-202992476 GCF_019279795.1 Protopterus annectens | reverse complement strand
TAAAAGAATTAGAGGACAGAGCATGTAGGGAAAACCTAAGATTTTCAGCTATACCAGAGAAGCTGGAACGAACAGACTGCAGTAATTTTATGAAACCACAAATAATCAACTGGACTAGTATTCCACAGAAGGAGTTGTTAGTTGAAAGGGCACATTGTGTGTATGCTCCAAACCTAGCTATAAGAAAGAAACCTAGACATTTAATAGCAAAGATGCAATCCTACCAGCAGAATGAGTCGATTCTGACAAAACTGTGGCAGAAGAACAAAATACTAAACGCGGGAGACAGCAGAGTGTTTGTGGAAAATAATTACTCACTATACACCAGGCAGAAGAGGAGTAAATTAATTCCACTATTCAGGGAATGCTGAGACGCATGTGTGACATTCAAACTGCTGTATCCAGCTGTCTTTAAGGATTCTTCCTTGGAGGGACAACATTTTTTCATGAAATGCATGCTAAGGAGAAAATACAAAAGTTTGTCTAACAGAAAGTGAGCTATGAAACAGAAGCAGATTCTGCTTCTTGTTCTTCTGGTAATAAAGAACACAGACAGACTGCACTTGTGAAACCTTTTCCAGTATTTCAACAGAAGATATTGGAGAGAAGGAAGGGAGCAAGACAGTTGACTAGAAGAATTGAGCGTACTTTGGAAATGAAGCAGAGACTGGATTTGGGCAATGGAGAAGAACAGTAATAAAACCATTAATTCAATGTGGAATTACTTCTTCTTTTGGCTGCTCCTGTTTGGGGTCACCACAGTGGATCATCTGTTTCCATTTCTTCCTGTCCTCTGCATCTTGCTCTGTCACACCAGCCACCTGCATGTCCTCTCTCACCACATCCATAAACCTTATCCTAGGCCTTCCTCTTTTTCTGTTACCAGGCAGCTTCATCCTTAGCATCTTTTTCCCAATATACTCTGCATCCCTCCTCAGCACATGTCCAAACCAAAGTAACCTTGCCTCTCTGGCTTTGTCTCCAAACCTTCCAACCTGGGCTGACCCTCTAATATACTTATTCCTAATACTCTCCACCCTCATCACACCCAGTGCAAATCTTAACATCTTTAACTCTGCCACATCCAGGTCTGACTCCTGCCTTTTTGTCAATGCCACTGTCTCCAACCCATATAACATAGCTGGTCTCACTACCCTCTTGTAGACCTTCCCTTTCACTCTTACTAGTACTCATAGGTTCATAGGTAGGTACTAGGCTATCGGCCCTAGGGCCCATACAAGCCTAGCCAAAAAATGTACCCTGGCTTTCGCCACCCAAGAAAATTATTTTCCTGTGCCCCTGTCGAGCAGAGCCACAGAAGTGATCCCCAGGGTGAATTTCCCATTTCCCATTAAATCATCAAGATTTTTCTTGAAGATTGCTAATGAGGAGCTCTGTTTGACATAGATAGGTAGCCTGTTCCAGAGTATGGGAAGTCTCTGGGACATGAATCTATCCCTCCAGCATGTTCTGTTTATTGTGGTGACAAGGATTACTAGCCTCAAACAGATGCCCTATGCAGACTGTCTCAAAAAACTACAGCTTTACTCCATCGCATATCGCTACTTAGGGGCGATCTCTGCCTAACATACAAAGCTATGTCAAACCCAGAGCTGTTGGACATGCTCCACTTAAAGAAATCCCAATCCCTCCTCTGTCACAAATCACACCTGACAACTCTTCACCACCCACTCCACCCTGCCTGTACTCTCTTCTTCACCTCTCTTCCACACTCATCATTACTCTGAAATGTTGAGCCCAAGTACTTAAACTCATCCACCTTCGCCACCTCTACTCCCCGCACCCTCACCATTCCTCTATCCTCCCTCTCATTCACACACATATATTCTGTCTTAGTCCTGCTGACTTTCATTCCTCTTCTCTCTAGAGCTCATCTTCACCTCTCCAGGGTCTCCTCAACCTGTTCCCTACACTCACTACAGATCACAATGTCATCTGCAAACATCATAGTCCACAGGGACTCTTGTCTGATCTCATCTGTCAACCTATCCATCACCACTGCAAATACGAAAGTGCTCAGAGCTGATCCTTGGTGTAATCCCACCTCCACCTTAAAAGCATCCGTCACTCCCACCGTAGACCTCACCGCTGTCACACTACCCTCGTACATATCCTGTACCACTCTTACATACTTCTTTGACACTCCCGACTTCCTCATACAATACCACAACTCCTCTCTAAGCACCCTGGTATATGCTTTCTCGAAGTCCACAAAGACACAACGCTACTGCTTCTGACCTTCTCTGTACTTCTCCATCAACACTCTCAGAGCAAACATTGCATCTGTAGTGCTTTTTCCTGGCACGAAACCATACTGCTGATCACTAATCATCACCTCCCTTCTTAACCTAACTTCCACTACTCTTTTCCATAACTTCATGCTGTGACTGATCAATTTAATCCCTCTGTAGTTACTACAGCTCTGCACATCACCCTTATTCTTAAAAATCGGTACTAAAACACTTTCTCCATTCCTCAGGCATCCTCTCACTTTCCAAGATTTCATTAAACAATCTACTTAAAAACTCCACTGCCATTTCAGCTAAACACCTCCATGCTTCCACAGGTATGTCATCTGAACCAACAGCCTTTCCATTCTTCATACTCTTCATAGCTATCCTTACCTCCTCCTTGCTAATCCACTGCACTTCATGATTGATTATCCTCACATCATCCAACCTTCTCTCCCTCTCATTCTCTTTATTCATCAGTCCCTCAAAGTACTCTTTCCATCTGCTCAACACACTCTCCTCTCTTGTGAGTACATTTCCCTCATTATCATTTATCACCCTTACCTGCTGCATATCTTTACTAGCTCGGTCCCTCTGTCTAGCCAATCTGTACAGATCCTTTTCTCCCTCCTTAGTGTTCAACCTTTCATACAACTCTTCATACGCCTTATCCTTAGCCTTTGCCACCTCTCTCTTTGCCATGCACCTCATCTCCTTATACTCCTGTCTACTTTATTCATCTCTCTGACAATCCTTTTTCTTCGCCAACCTATTTCAATGTGGAATTACAATGCAATAATTATATTTGTGAAATATGACAGAACAAGAAAATAAGGAAACATTGGATTTTTTTAAATTTCTTGGATTTGTGGGGGACTATAAAGTATATGCCCTAATTCATGTCATTAATGTTCAGAAAATGCTTTGGGGAGGGAAGAAAGTTAACTGTAGGTAAAGAAAATGTTTTCTTAATAGTACTGTATTTGTGGTGTATGGTTTTCTTTTCACGCTATTTCTAATTGTAATGGGAATTGTAAACAGATGCTGTTTTTCTTTTTTTCCCCATCTTCTGTCTTTCTTCTTGTACAGTTTTGAAAAATATATGCAATACAATGTAAAACAAACTGCTTACAAAAAGGCATGACAAAGTTAAAAGTAATGTGCTTTTTCATTCTTGCATGGGAAAATGATTGTATTAAGGACTTTAGATTGATTAGTTTTAAGACAGAGTAAGTAAATGAAAAAGAACATTGAATATTATGAGGCTTTTTTTTCTAGCAAATGCATATATACTTAGTAGAAATTCTGCAGCTGGTCTTCATGTTTCCATGGAAACGGTCTGATACAGAAAAACTGTCTGTCTGCTTCTCACGTCTCCATGGAGACAATCTGATAAAGAGAAACTGGAGACAGTCTGGTAGAAGCAGAATGACTGAAGGAAAAGGGGAAAAAAAGAGAGAGAGAAACTGGCTAGGACATAATGTTCTCTGAAAGCAATCAAGGGTTCTCCCAGCTGGGAGGGTTTTAAAGATAAAACAAAACCATTAGGCTTGAAGTAAAGTTTTCTCATTTTTTTAATGGAATGGCAATGCTAATATAAACAGGTGTTTTTCCCCTCCCTTCTCCCTTTTTCTTTGTTCAGTTTTAAGAAATGAAAGCACTGCAATCTAAAAACAGGAGAGGAAGAGAGGAAAGGTCTGGATAAGACAGTATGACAAAAGACAAATCAGTGTGCTTTTTCCCATGCTTGCATAGGGAAATGATTGAAGTATGACACTAGGCATTATGCAGTAACAAGTTTATTACAAAGCATGTAAATGAAAAAGCATACTGAATATTATAAGACTTTTTTCTGGTAAACAAGATACCCTTAGCAGCAGGGGTGGCCCGTGCTACTGGGATGTAGGACTGCAGCCCCCCCCAGCTGTAAAACAGAAAATAAAAAAAAGAAAAGTAAAAACAAGCGCAAGTCCTGGAACATCCTGCATGCGCACTTCCAGCATTTCCGGGTTGCTGGTAAACCAGTCTGCAGCATTCGCACAGAATACAGACTGTCTCACTAGCAGTCTGGATTAGGAAGACAGCATTCAGCAGCTATCCCAGAAGTCTATGCAGTTGCAACTGCATAGACTGGAAGGGGATCGGACTGCAAAGTCAGCAGGCTGGGTAGCACCCAGCTTGCTCTCACAGGAAGGGGAAGGACTAGAACTTGCTCTCTCATCATGGGCTTTTGTACTGCAGGAATGTGGCATTTACACAATGGTGTTTGGAATGGATTACTGCAGGAAGCTGGTAGACTCAGGTAGAGTGTGAGTGTGAGTGTGAGTGTGTGTGTGTGTGTGTGTGTGTGTGTGTGTGTGTGTGTGTGTGTGTGTGTGTGAGTGTGAGTGTGAGTTGTGTGCAAAATGCCCCGGTTAAACACACCTGGTGGCTAGACTCAAACCCTGTACCTTGGGGGGTGTTAGCAAGAGCATGAATTCCCTACTCACCACCCCTTGTGAAATTTTTGCCTCATATTTTTGTTCATGGTAAACATTGTGGTCAGACTTCATATTCTTCAAAAAGTACATTCATATTCTTCAAAAAGTACATGGTAACACAAAACCATTTATTCTAGCAATTTTCTGTTTATAAGATCAATATTTGAAATTTGTCCCTGTATTCCCCCATTATTGGCTTTGTCTAGGTGTTTTGTGCTAAGAGGTTGAAAGCTATGGTGAGAACTGAAGTCTCTAAATGATAGCCATTTAAGTTTTAGTTTATCTTTTTTTCAAGAAACAGATGATTTGGCCAAGCAGTATGTTGCTCTGACTGTAGTGCACAGGGTCCAGGGTTCAAGACTTGGCATTTTATTCTAGCAACTTTCCAAGATTTTACAAGCAATGTTTAAAATGTGTCCCTAGTTTTTGGGCTTTTGTTCTCCCCTCCCCCCCAAATACATTTTGGCTTTTTCCAGATTTCTTGTGCTTCAAAGTTGAGAGATACAGTTGAGTGTCGAGTGGCTTTTACAAGGAGCTGAGAGCTTGAAGAGAAGTTTAATGCTGCTTATGCTGAGTCTGCTTGCATTGTTAATAGCACAACAGGTAGTGTACTTGCTTTTGATGCAGAAGACTGTGGGTTCTACACCCACAGTATATAGATGCATTGCTGATACTGTACTGTGTTGACTTTTAACGGGGGTGGATGCTGCAGCCTCAGAATGTCCTCTTTGGCGGAGATACCTAGTAACGATGAACCTGTTATCAGTTTGCCATTCATTCCCTATTGCAATATTACTAGCTTATCATTTTTTTAATATAACATAGGCAATTTATTCCTCAACGTCAACAGGCACTTAATTTGTAGATGAAACAATGAAATATAAAGTTGTTTGCTAGCAGCAACCTCTTCATTAGTTGCATATCTCTTTAATGAGGAATTATTTAGATTTAGATTACTTTTAATTCTGCAGAGATTGTGCATATTTACTGATACTGGTGGACTGTAGAAGTCTAAGTAGACTTTTATGATAGAAATGTTCTGAACTGGGCAGTTTTGTCATTATTGGTGTATGCATTTTGTTTCATTGTTCACTGGAAAAATGTTCAAAACAATACATTTAAAATGCCCTCTAACAGCTGTACTGTATTATATGAGGAATATAATTTAATACAACCAGGAAGGTGTATCAAAGAACACATGTATGTTTCCTGTGCAAGGAGCCTATGATTTGAAAACAGCCCAAAGTTAATCTTTATCTGCCACTGGCCAGATGTCTTTTCTTTGAATGTGAGTTTCAATGCTGTTTCAATGAATGTGAGTGTCAGGGGCAGAGAAGTTTTAATGCTAAGTTTATTTTCTTAAGAGACTGCACTGCTTTGTTTAGCAATGTCTATTAGTGTTTGTGCTATAAAATAAAACTTTTAAATGAAATCCAAATAATCACAGAAGTAAACCAGTATACACATTACAGTGTTTATGGTAAAAGGGGGTGAAATAGCCAAGAAATGGGACACTGGAATAGCTGGAGGGGGGAGGCCCCATTCAACCATGATTTTCTGAGGGGGAAGGGCAGCAAACTCAGACAGCTCCTGCTGAACTATACCTCTTAACGGTCCAGATTTTTGCAGAATTAATAGAATTTTGCTTCTTATTTTTGGTTTGTTCCTCATAAAAGTTATGGTTTTCTGGCAAATCATTGAGGAATTAAGTCACTAAATAATGACAGACATTGAGTTTCAGACTTCATATTCTTCAGAAAAAAATGTATGCTAAAGCAAAACCTGTTGTTCTGTCAATAAGTTTATATAAGAGCAATTTTAGTACTGTTTCTATGTTCCCCCAATATATTTAGCCTTGTCCGGATTTCCTGTTTTAAGAGGATGAGAGGTATGCACAAATAAATCACTTATAGAATATAGAGAAATAATATAGAATTAGGTATATCCAAACCTCTCAACTGTCCCTGATTTTGGCTCAAAATGTTGCTCTCCCCCTAATAATCCCTCTGCAAAATGGGAAATTTGGAAGAAAACATGGAGCGTTTACAATTAATAAATAAGTGTAATGATCAGAGTTATATATTACTTTTAATTTCAGAAATGCAAGTAGATTCTCTTATTTTGTCAGCTGCTCAAGTTAACAGTACTAATATTAAAAAAACTGACCCTTCTTTGACATGTTCCCAAGCTGTATTGTGTGGCTATTTTATATTTTTGCATCATATTTTTGGTCCGTTTTTCATAAAATTGTGGTTTTCTGGCAAATTAGTAGCAAATCATTAAAGATTGAGGTTAGAAAATAATGACAGATGTTTGAGTTTCAGATTTCATACCCTTCAGAAAATTCATACTAATGCAAGACCTGTTATTTTATTATCTTTCTAAGTTTATGAGCAATATTTAAAATTTGTCCTTATTTTTGGCCTTTGAAAAGAGAGGAATTTAAGGAATGGGTTTTAGAATTAATTCAGAAGCTACTACAGAAGATAGAAATTCCTTCTGAAAATATAGCTAGGAAGTATGATAAAATTAAAGTGGAGTTTAAAACTAGGGTGGAAATAATGGAAAGGGAGATAAGGCTAAGAAGTAATAAGAATTATTTAGAGGGACTGACAAATGATAAAGTATTGCAAAATAGGGGGAATCTCTCAGAAGAAAAGGAACAAGTGCAGAATGCTAAACAGAAAATAAGGGATTACTTCGATAATATGCATGAGTTTAAAAAGACTGCAATTTTTTTCTGATAATAGTTCTACAGCACAAAAACTTCAGGAAACAAAAAGTGGAAAGGGCTGTCACCAAGCTTAGGGAGCCTATAACAATGAAGATTACAAGAGATCCTATAGAAGTATTGGAAATTTTATGAAAGTTTGTATAAATCTGAGAAATATGGAAACCAAGAAAAGGTAAAAATGGAAATGTTTATGGAAAAATAAAATATACCAAGGTTAGAGGTAGATGAGGCTCAATTTGTTTTAGGTACAATGTACAATGTAGTAATAATAATAATATTCTGATACTGATCCTATTATCTCATTTGTGCTGTAACAGAGACCTGGTTCAAGGGAGCAGAAAGCACCCCTGCACTACCAGGCATTAACTCATTTCACACCTTTCGGCCCCAGACCTTGGACCGAAGCTCCAAAGGCGGTGGTGTTTCCATATTCATAAAGCAAGTGCACACCTCCAGGCTGGTAGCCCAACATAACAATCAGAGATACTTCAGGTGCAGCTAACATTGGATAAGACAGCGATTCAGGTCGTAGCCTGCTATAGGTCCTCAACCATGTCCCAAGACTCATATTACATGTTCCTAAGCATCCTGGAGAATATCAAGGTCCAACCTAACACTCCCATACTGGGTGACTTCAACTACACCTCCATTAACTCATTCAGTCCAATGAAACTCAGGAAGTTTGCACTGTAACTTCCAATGGGCAGAGCCTAAGCCTTTTCACAAAATCAAATTATGTCTGCACATTTCAAACAAATGTTCATATCTCTGGAACCATAAAGATTATCAAAGTAGTATAAATGGCAAACTCTTCAGCACAAACTATTTTTATAGTGGCAGTAACCTTTAGGTTCTAGGTCTTAAACTGAATTTTATAAGTCATAGTAAACAAAATAACGATTACATTCATAATATTTTCTAAACAACTTACAACATCTCAGCAACCACTCATGTTACACACATACTGTCAGCAGCTTTTTATTAATCTGTCTCAAAGCTTTCATATGAGGCTAAGGAGTTCAGTCTGTGTTACTTGGTTGTTGGGATATTTAGAAAACATGTGAAAAGTAGATCTATATAAATTAATATCATAAAAACAAAAGTTAATATCTATTTACCTGCACTAGACAGGTGTCAAAAATTAATGCAGATGCTTTTGCTACTATGTAAGCTTTAAGATGAAATCTTTTAAAACCTTGTACATAGCATGGTTTTGGAATTATTGATGCAAATATGAACAAGCAAAATTTGACGCCTAGATTTGTCAGTAGGAGTTAACTGCAGATGCACTTTGAGGCGTCACTTGGATGTAATGAGTTAACTGGGAAAAATACTCATGTACCAATTCACTTGCCCAACGTTTCCTGGAATTCATTAATTCCAATGCCCTGGACCAGCTCGTTCTTACCCCCACTAGAGGTAGCAACATCCTTGACCTGGTCATTACTAACATGGGCGACTGTTACTCTATACCAATAGTCAACTCCTCCCTGGTTAGATCCGACCACAAACTAATTACCTTGGAAATCCACATCCCTCCCATCCCCCCCACCCCCCACAAAGGTAATCATCATGAAAACCTTCTCCAAAGCGAACTTTGGGCTCCTAAAAACAGAGGTGGCTAACTTCACGGCACCCATGCAATTGGAGAACAGCTGCATGACCGCCGAATCACACACTAATGCCTTGTACGAACACGTACACAAATGCATGGATCTCGCCATAGCCAACAGAACTAAGATGCTCTCCTCCAAAAAAGGAAACCAATCTGGTGGTCCCCTGCCATAAACAAGCTCTACAACAGAAGGAGGAAACTGAATCGGAATAAGGTGAAGTCCCAAGACTGGAAAACTCGCTTATCAGCCTCAACAAAAAGTTGAGATCCCCCATCAAATCCTCTAAAGTTAGCTATGAAAACAGAATTGCAGCAGACAGTAAAGACAACCGCAAGGCTTTCCATAGTTATGTAAAGAACCTCCACGACAATACCCAGATATGCTCGGAGCTATTGCACAATGGCACCTCCTATACCGAGCCAACAGATATTGCCAAAATGCTGGCCGACAGATTCAGTGCCAACTTTACCACTCTCTCCCCCACCAAAGGACCAATCACAATAACAGTAGATTGCCAAGCACCCGGTATTACTGCTGCACAGGTTAAAACAGCACTGTCCAAGGCCAAGAATACAGCTTCTATGGGACCTGACAATATCCCTGGCTGTGTTCTACATGAACTATAGAGTGAACTGGCACTTCACCTATGTGCCCTGTTCAATCACAGCCTCACCTGAGGCTTTGTCCCTACCAAATGGCGCACTGCTACAGTCATCCCTCTCCACAAAGGAGGAGCGACTACAGACCCTGGGAACTATCTACCTATTACCCTGATGAGTCTGATAGTCAAAGCTATGGAACACATCATTATGGACCTAATAAACAAGGATATAGGGGAATCTCCCAACTCTGGATCTCACACAGTTTGATTTTGTGAAGGGTAGATCATGCCTGCTCAACTTCTTTGAGTCAGTCACCAGAGCTGTGGATGAAGGCAAGGTGGTTCATACAGCCTACCTTGATCTGGCCAAGGCCTTTGATACCATTCCCCACTCAGGAATCATAGAAAAACTCACTAAGCTAGGCATCAACCCCTATATCACTAGGTGGGTTGCAAACTGGCTCACAGATAGAACCCACAGTGTGAAAGTAGCTGACTCCAAGTCAGACTGCTGACCAGTCACGAGTGGAGTCCCACAGAGTTCGGTCCTGCGCCCTCTCCTGTTTGGTATCTACTTCTCTGAAGTCCAGGCCAACATGAAGGGACTCTGGCTGACAAAGTTCGCAGATGATTGCAAGTTGGGTGCCATGATTAACTCCCCAAGTGATGTTGACATCCTACAGAAAGGCCTCACTGAAACCAATGACTTTTGTCAGAACCATGGCCTTAAGCTCAAAGGCAAAAAATATGTCATCCCCCTTGGGAAAAACCCATTTCCCATGAATTACCACAAAGATGGTAGTCCACTGAACACAAAGGCGTTAAAAGAGATCTGGGAGTACAGGTTGATAGCAACCTCTCTTTTGACCACCACATTGCCACTGCGGTCATAAAGCCCTTCTATGTGGCACATCTCATTACTAAGGGTTTTGCATCCAGGAAGAAAGAGGTCATTGTCTCCCTCTACTCTTCCCTCATTATGCCACTCACCAAGTAAAATGCCCCATTTGGCATGTACCTCACTTGACACCTGCAACAACTGGAGAGGCTGCAAAAGTACCTCATAAAGAGGATTCTAGGCCTTAAACACTTGTCCTATATGGACAGACTAAAAAACTCCAACTATTCTCTCTCTCATATTGCCTACTTAGAGGTGATCTCTGCTTGACCTACAAAGCCATTTCTAGCCAGTTCTGTTAGAAATGCTACATCTAAAGAAATCCCAATCCCTCCGCACTACATGCTCCAGAGACCTCAACCTCATTACCACAATCAACAGAACAAACTGGAGGGACAGGTTCATAAACCAGAGGCTGCCCATGCTATGGAATATACTTCCCATACACGTCAAGCGGAGCACCTCACTGGCCCTCTTCAAGAGAAATCTTGATGAGTGGATGAGAAATAGAAAATTCACCCCAGGGATCACTCCAGTGACTCTACTCAACAGAGGCACTGGGAACTAAGTCAGGTGGCACGATGACAGGGTAATCCTATGGGTTAGGCTTGTAAAGGCTCCAGGGCCATTAGCCTAGTACACACCTATGAACCTATGAATCTATTAATGGTAGGTCCTGTATGATGGAAGAAGGTGCCATCTAGAAGATGGCATGACTTTGTGGGAATAAACAGTGGAACAGTCAGTACAGGATATAAAGGGCTAGTTATTAAGAACCGTTTGCAAATAGTTATGAAGATGACATTTTCCAAATTTTCATTAATCATGCAGAAACGGGGTGTGATATTGTTATGTTTGAGGTAACATAAGCAAATCATGGATGTTAGTTAAAATTAGTTTTAAAACATGATGGGTAATGTGAAAGTTTGTATGGACAAGTTTATTTAGCAAAGCAATTATGAATATTAGCTATATTTTGTTTATTTTTATTTTTTATTTTATTTTACATTTGTTAACCGGGCTAGTC
Source organism: Protopterus annectens (assembly GCF_019279795.1). Taxonomy (NCBI): domain Eukaryota; kingdom Metazoa; phylum Chordata; order Ceratodontiformes; family Protopteridae; genus Protopterus; species Protopterus annectens. The sequence continues at coordinate 202,980,868 of NC_056732.1, read as the reverse complement.
TAACTGGATACATGCCCATTTTCAGTAGAGGCCCGGGGAAATAAGCTCCGATGAAACAATAACAAAAATTACAAATAAAAATTGATGTAAACAAGGTACAATGATTTTACATTAGTGAGTCTAATCTAAGAGGTTAGAAGTTGATTACATATAGCAACAAGTGCAGGTATAAGTTGTGTCATTCAAATACAGTTACACTGTATATAGAGGAGAAGGCAGCTGATGATATATATAGATTATATACATACGGAAATATGCAGGTATAAGTAGTATCATTCCCATGCAGTTTTAATACATGGAATATAGAGGAGAAGGCAGCTAATTATATACACTTTCTATGTACCTGTGGTATTTACATTAGTAAGGTAGAAGAGGATGTACGTAGTAGTATATAAAAGTAGAATGTTAGTTGTACTTAAGAAAAGGGGTTGATTACTGAGAAGGGGAGGGTAGGCTGAACCTATTAGCAGGGCTACCTGATCAGTCAGATTCAGTGCAGGAGCACAACCAGTGTGATTTGAGGAAAGGTTTCAGTTTGGTTTTGAAAAGTGATAAAGAGGGTAGTGAGGAAAGTTCACTGGGGAGAAGGTTCCAGGATTTTCCAACAAAATTGGAGAAGAGAGAGTTTCCAGCCCTGTTATTTGATTTACAAATATTGACAAGAAGTTTGTGAGATGAACGCAAGGTTTTCAAATTTTTGTAGGGGGTGATAAGGGTAGATAGTATAGGGGTATTTGTTGGATGGTGAAGGGTTTTATGGACAATGGTCAGTTGGTGGAATTTAATCTGATTTTGTAGTTCCAGCCATCCTAGCTGTTTTAGATTAGAACAGTGGTGGGTTCTAAAGGGGTTACCTGTAGCAAATCTGGCTATGTTATTGTAGGCGGTTTCCATTTTAATCAGGTTGTTTTTTGACAGATTTGTACAGACAGGTGAGGCATAGAGGAGAGTAGAGATTAGATGGGTATGAGCAATAGTTATTCTAGCTGCTGGAGAGAGGAAGTGTTTTATCCTATAGAGAGAGCCTAGTTCTATTAACAGTTTTTATAGTGCTATTAATATGGGTGTCGAAGGTAAGGTTGTTATCTATGGTGATACCTAGTAGCTTAGTGGTAGTATCTGGGGATACGAGAGTACCATTAATGGATTTGATTGTGAAATCTATCAGGGGAGATTTATAAGTTGGTGTAAAAAGGAGGAGTTTCTTTTTTGGGGGGTTCAGAAGGAGACAGCGTTGTGTGAACCAGAGTTCAGCTGTGTTAAACACAGTTTGGGTAAGGGAGTTAAGGTCAGATACCGATGTAGCTGAGCATATCAGTGTGGAATCATCTGCATATTGTATGCATGTTGAATAAGGGATATCTAGATGAAGGTCATTGATAAATATAGAAAACAGGAGAGGTCCTAATATGGACCCTTGAGGGACACCAAGGTTAATGGGGAGGTTGGTTGATAAAGTGTTGTGCCAGAGTACTGCCTGTTGTCGGTTATCTAAATAGGACTGGAACCATTTTATTGGTAGTATTTATTTATTTATTTATTATTTATTTCCAGTTTGATAACCGGGGAAGTCCACTGGGCCCGAAAGCCCGTTTTCAGTGGAGGCCTGGGGAGAAAAGCTCCATGATAATACATTACACACAAAAACACAGCAGAACAGATCTAAACTAATACATTACACACAAAAACACACTCTGTTCTAATAGCATAATACTTTAACAATTTCCAAACAAGAATGAGGTGCATTGGGCACTATACATAAGAAAAAGATATATTAGTGCAACTGTGATGTTAGTAAAGTAGGAAAGGAAAGGAAATTATAGATAGAGTTTGAATGCAAGAGCAGGGATGCATGGGAGAAACGAAGAAGAAGCAAAGAAATTAAAGGAGAGGTGTCAGAAGAGGATAGAAAAAGAACAGATAACTAATGTTCAATTTGTGGTTGAGTCCAGGAGACCACCTTGAGAAAAAGTCAAAAGATTTGAGGTGAGAGTAAGCATAGCACTTGAAGGAATATAAAGGGTTTAGTCAGGGAGGAAGGAGGAGATAATGAAGAAGAGAGGGGAGCTAGGGAGAGTGTCAGAAGAAGGGGAACCAGGGGGGTGGGATGGAACTAGGATAAATTGAGATCTAGGTAGGAAGTATACAATTACATTTCCAATTTTGGAAAAGGTGAGAATGAAGAAGAGATTTAAAGTGTTCATAGTTTGTAGTGGCTCTTAGAAGGGAAGGAAGTGAGTTCCATTTTTGCTGTAGTATAGGAAAGTAGGAGTTGGCCAGGGGTCGCTTTGGGTTTGTAAACTGAAATAAGATTTTGGTGGCTAGATCTTAGGGGCCTTGGAGGATTGTATATGGTGAAGGTATTAGATAATGCTGGGCAAGCAGTGGGTTTAAAGATTAGTTTGTGTGCAGTAGTAAGTTGGAGGAAATTGAGTTGATTAGGGAGTTCTAGCCATTGAAGACTACGGAGGCAGATGCAGTGGTGTGTAGAATGAGTGGAGTTAGTAGCGAATTTGGCAATTTTGTAGTAGCAACTTTCAAGTTTTGTGGAGATAGAAGTGGAGAGATTGGATAGAAGAGGAGCACCATACAGTAGAGAAGGGAGAAGGAAGGTAGTGGCGAGAGTTTGTCTTGAAGATGGAATAAGAAAGTTTGCATTTCTACAAAGCATACCGAGCTTCTGATGAGTTTTCTTTATGTTTAGTTGAATATGATTATTAAATTTCAGGTGTTCATCAATGGTTACTCCGAGTAATTTAGCACTACTAACAACTTCTATTGAGGATTGGGAGAGGCTGGAAATTATGAAGGATGACTTATCAGGAGTCAGAGCTTTTGAGGGGGAGAAGAGAATGATGTGGGATTTATTGGCATTGAGGGAAAGATGATTTTGAAGCATTCAATTTTCTATGGTTGTGAAGGCCAATTGGGTTTTGGCTTGGAGCTCGGGAAGGTTAGCAGAGCAGATAACAGTGGAGTCATCTGCGTATTGTACTATTTGAGCAAGAGGAATAGAAGAGTGGAGATCACTGATAAAGATGTTAAAGAGCAAAGGCCCGAGAATAGAATCCTGAGGGACTCCGGTAGGGGTAGGTAGGAATTTTGAGGTACCAGTATTCCATTTCACAGCTTGGGATCTATCAGAGAGATAACTTCTGAACCAAGAAAGAGAGTTGTGGGAGAGATTGAGGTTAGAGAGGTGGTTGAGAAGGAGAGTGTGGGATATAGGGTCGAAGGCCTTAGAAAGGTCAAGAAGAACAGTGGAGACAATTTTTCCAGAGTCACGGGCTTGGTTGACAATTTCTAGGAAGGAATGAAGAGCGGTTATGGTACTGTGGCCAGGCCGAAACCCATGTTGTGTAGGAGTGAGGAGATGGTTATCGAGAAGGTAGGGCATGAGTTGCTGGTGTATGCATTTTTCAAGAATTTTTGAGATTGGGGAAAGAATTGCTATTGGGCGGAAGTTAGAGATGGTGTTATTTTTGCCTCCTTTATGGAGGGGCAGAATGTGGGCAGCTCTCCAAAGTTTGGAAACATAAGATTCTTGGATGGATCTATTGATGAGAATGCTGATAGGTATGGTGATGCCATTTGCTGCGAGCTTGAGAAAGAGTGATGGAATGTTGTCAGGGGCATTGGAGCATGGTTTGAGTTTGAGAAGAAGTTGTTTGATACTGGTGGTAGACACGGGATGTAGAATGAAAGTGGGAGGTGGGTTATGAGAGTTGGAGTGAGGGATGGGTGTAGAAGGATGCTTTGGGTTAGGGTAGGGGTGGAAGAGGAGAAGGATTTAGTCAGTTCAGCTATTGAGCCAGTAAAACGAGTTAAAGAGAGTTGCTATTTCAGTGTCAGTCTTATTATTGTCTGGACAGGGATTGGATTTTGTAGCCGGATGTGAGAGTGAAATGATGGAATGCCAGAATTCTTCCGGATTACTTGTGACGGAGGACTGAAGTTTGCCGTAGTAAGATTTCTTATCCTTTATAATAAGTTTTTAGCAAGATTGGAGTTGCTTAAATTGCAGTAAAGAGGCTGGGTTTTATTTTGTTGTATAGTTTCCATGTTTTGTCCCTTTGTGCATTAGAGTTTTAGTGTCTTTAGTTAGCCAAGGGGCAGAGTTGAACTTTATCCTTTTTGTACGGGAGGGCTTGGGAATCTAGGATTTTAAGGAAGGTAGTATTGAAGAGTTCTAGGGCTTCATCTAGGGGAAGAGTGTTTAGTGAATCCCAGTTTGTTAGTTGAAGGGTTTCTGAAAATACTGAAGGATTAAAATTAGTTAGGTTCGTAGAGTGGGCATATTGTTGTTGGTGTGGGAGCTGTTGGGTTTTTCGGTTAATAAAGGCTGGGAGATGATCACTTAATGAGTCTGGTAAGGTACCTGAGTTGGAGATATTGTTAGGGTGGCTGACTAGGATCCAGTCCAAGATGGACCCTGGAGGGTTGGTTTTGTTAGGTCTGGTAATGTTGTTTATTAGTTGAGTAAAATTATAAAGATTGATAGACTGAAGGGGAGTATTGTTATTAATATTATTCCAATCAATATTTACATCACCTAGAATGAAAGTTTCCTGTTTAATATTGTTTGAGGCCCAACAGAGAATATTCTCTAGGGTGGAGGAGTTGTCTCCAGGAGGGATATAGATGGTTATAATACAGATACTTTTGAAGTTGTTTATTTTGAGGATTCCTATGACTAGTTCTGCATTATTAAAGTTGGGAATGGTATTTTGGTATGGGCTAAGATTTAGCAGGCAGTTGTAGACTAAGGCTACACCACCACCTTTTTTGTTTCGGCGATCGGACCTGATTGCTTGGTAGCCAGGTGGTAAAATTTCAGAGTTACTAGTTTGAGGTTTTAGCCAGGTTTCTGTTACTGCTACTATGTCAGGTTCAGTTATATTTAGCCAGGCATGAAAGTTTGTTATTTTGTTATTAATACTCTGGGTATTAATGGTAATAAATTTAAGGTATTTATTATTGTGCCTATTTGTGGGGGTAGTGGGAGAGAGAATGTTAGTTGGTGTTGGCCCAGGGTTAGGATGGACATCTCCTGCAAGAGCAAGACAAGAGAAGGAGTAGAGGAGTTGAAACCTAGAATTGCGGAGTAAAGTAAAAGGGAGATGTAATTTACATTTGAAAGTGGGAGATTTTTTTGTAGAGTGTATGGTGTTTTAGTTTAAAGTAATGAAATGGATTTGGTTGAAGGAGGGAGGGGGATATCAAATAAAAATGGAGGGATGAAGGATGTGGAAGGGAGATAGTGGAGGATGAGTGGGGTGAAAAAGAGGCGGGTAGTGTGGTATTGGAATAAGAAGATGCATTATACAGAATGGTAAGAATGAAAAGACATGTAAATGAGGTGAGATAGTGTGGAGGAGTCATGGAGGAGTAGTGTAAGATATATATTGGAAGATAGGGTAGTGGTAGGCTATGGAGTATAGAGATATAAGGAGGGGATGTATGAGAGAGAGCAGTTGGGAAAGGGGAGTGAGTGGGGGAGGGGCGGAGCAGAGTGATGGGATAGGCAGAGTGGAATAGGGGAGGGGCTAGGAGGGGACTATAAATGTAGATGCACTGGGGGTGTGTGGGATTTGGGGGTAGGGTACGGGAGCGGAGTGAGACGGCAGGGCGAACGGAGCGGGAACAGCCACAGAAGGAGAGAGGCCAGGGAAAAAAACTATCAGTGGAGAGCTGAAGAGATAAGGAAAGTTTGGATATAGGAGGAAGGTAAGGGCCTTACCAGTAGTGATAGTGGACAGAGAACTGTAAGATAAATGTATCTTCAGGGGGGGGGGGCTGGCAATGCAGCAAGGTAGGAGAGTAGGACAGCAGAGGTCCAGGAAGGCAAGGGAAGATCAAGAATCTATCGTTGGAGTGGGGAAAGCAACAGGTAAGTACAGGGGACAGAGATGTAGTATGAAAGAGAGGACTATAGTGGATTAAGAGAGTAAAGTAAGAAATAGGGCTTTACAGATTAAAGGGGAAGAAGATAAAGATGAAATAGAGTATAAGGCAGTAATTAGATTAATAGGGAGAGGCCGCCATCTAGTGGCCAGGTGCTGGGATGCAACTAAGGTCCACAGAGGCTGTCAAAGGGGTAGAATAACTGAGTGGAGGAGGATGAGGACAGTGTAGGTAAGTGGAGCTAGTAGAAGAGGAAGGGTGGCTGTACAAAAAAGAAGAGGAAGGGCTGACTGCTGGCTTCTTGGCAGGGAAGCGTTCAGAACACATAGCGGGGCTAAAATAACTAAAGAACAGTAGGTTTAGCAGATGGTGCACATACTTCCTTGGTTTCTTCAAGGGGAGGCTTGATTCTAGTCCAAATAGGGGGAGAGAGCAGCACAGTTCGTTGAGTTGCTTGGCGGACTGGATAAGCTGGGAAGGCTTGAGATGTAGGTCTGGAAGTCCACACAGGTGTATCCAAATAGGGGAGAGCAGGGACTAAAGTTCCTTGGTTTCTTCAAGGGGAGACTTGATTCTAGTCCAAATAGGGGGAGAGAGCAGCACAGTTCGTTGAGTTGCTTGGCGGACTGGATAAGCTGGGAAGGCTTGAGATGTAGGTCTGGAAGTCCACACAGGTGTATCCAAATAGGGGAGAGCAGGGACTAAAGTTCCTTGGTTTCTTCAAGGGGAGGCTTGATTCTAGTCCAAATAGGGGGAGAGAGCAGCACAGTTCGTTGAGTTGCTTGGTGGACTGGATAAGCTGGGAAGGCTTGAGATGTAGGTCTGGAAGTCCACACAGGTGTATCCAAATAGGGGAGAGCAGGGACTAAAGTGTTCCGACGCTGAAGCCAGAAGAGCACAGCAGCCAAAAAGTTGTGACAGGGATTTGAGGATATTTATAAGTATTTGGTGATTAACCATATCGAAATCCTTCGACAGATCTATAAACAGTGCAGAGGAAAGCAAATTGAGGCTATGGTTTTTGTTAATGCAGTCAGTAAAGGACAGGAGGGCAGTAGTAGTGCTGTGTAAAGGTCTGAAGCCATACTGGCAGTTGGAAAGCAAATTATTTTGGATTAGGTGGTCTAGCATTTGCTTGTGGATGCATTTTTCCATGAGCTTAGCTAAGGGAGAAAGTAGAGCTATGGGACGGTAATTGGAGAATTCAGTACAGTTTCCACCCTTGTGAAGGGGAATAACATGGGATATCTTCCAGATTTTGGGGATGTTTCCTTCAGTGATGGTTCTATTAATGAGAATGGAAATGGGTTAAGCAATGGATTTGGCTGCTATTTGAAGGTATTCAGCAGGTAATTGGTCTGCTGAAGGAGAACATGGTTTTAGTTTTTGAAGAAGACTAAGAATATATGCAGTTGGGACTGGTTGGAAATGGAGGGGGTGGAATAGTGTTAGATTTGGGTAAAGTTAAGTTCTGAGTTGATAACTGACTAGCAAGAGTTTGAATGGCTTCAGTAAAAAAGGAATTAATGGCATTGGCAGTTTGTATGGGATTATCCTGGTCAGTGCCTTGTGGGTTTGGTGTGGTGGATTGACCTGTGTGTAGTAATTGGTTAATACTTGCCCAGAACTTTTGTGGTTTATTATGGTGCTCATGCTGGAATTGTAGGTTGTAGTTTTTTTGTCAGACAGTATAGCTTGTTTAGTTTTATTTCTTAGTTGTCTGAATTTTTGTTGGTCTACATGATTTTTGGTTAAGTGGTATTTAGCCCAATGCTTGTTTCTGAGATTAATTTGTTGCTTGGTTTCTTTTGAGAGCCAAGGGGCAGGTTTAGATCTCATTCTTATAGAGTGGGTTGGTGCACTGTGGTCTAGTATGGTTAGGAATTTAGAATTAAAGTGATTAACAGCTTTGTCCAGTGGGAGGTGTTTCAATGGGGACCAGTTACATGCTCTAAGTTCTTTTTGGAAGAGATCAGGGTTAAAGGTTTTTTTGTTTCTAATATTCTTGATAATTGTTGGAGTGGGTAAATTGGTTTTAAGCCTGATGAAATAGTTAAGTGAGTGATCACCAATATCATCAGGGAGGGTGCCAGCTTCATAGGTTTGGGCATGGTTATTGATGAGTATCCAATCTAGGGTACTTTCCTTCTTATTAGGCTTGTTAATTCTGATGGGGGAGGTAATGGTTTGCTTAAAGCCAACTAGGTTTATATGGGTGGTAGGGTGGGTAGTGCTACAGATTTTCCAATCGATATTTAAATCCCCTAGGATTATGGATTCTTGGGGTAAGTTTTAAGATAACCAACAGAGAGTATTTTCAACAGTGGTAGTGTTGTTACCAGGTGGAAGATAGATACAGATCATATAGATGGATTTGAATCTGTTAAGTTGTAGCTTGGTAATAAGAATTTCAGCATTAGAGTCTTAGGGTGGTTTGTAGTCATGGGTAGTAATCTTTAATCTTGATTTAAATAGGATAGCTATTCCACCTCCCTTTTTAGCTGCTCTGTCTAGCCGTAAGATATTATAACCAGGAGGGATAATTTCATTGTCTTTAGTTACAGGTTTTAGCCATGTTTCTGTTAAGCAAAGTATGTCAAAAGAGTAGATATCCAGGACAGCATGAAGTTGTGTAATCTTATTATTTAGGCTACGTATATTGAGATGTGCTAATAAGAGTGAGTTTGAAGGTTTGGCGAGGGAATGAACAGAAGACGTGCTGGGATTGAGGAGGTGAGTGGTAGTTGAACTTGTTGGGCCTGGGTTAGGGTGAATGTCTCCATCTTGTAAAGACAGACGTAGTATTTGTAGTCTAGGATTTTGGAACTTGTTATATAGATTAAGGGATTTCCTGGGATTGTGAGAAGTACATCTAATGTGGACTGTCCTATGGTATTTTGCTAGTAGATAGCTGGGTGTAGATGTAGTGCTTAAATGGTTAGAGAAGATAAGTAGAGGAGAAGAGGTAGTTAGCTTATTGGGGTAGTGAAGATGTGGATGTAGTGGGTGTTCATAAGAGGTTAATAAATAGGCTATTATTAAAGGTGGTATGAGTATGAGTAACCTTTGTAAGTGGATTGGGGAGTGTAGCTTATACATTTGGATGGGTAAGTTATTAGGTTCCTGCTATAGTCACAAGGTTTTACTTGGTGTGGAGAGATGTAGGTGGTAGGTGTGGTGGGTGAAGATAGGGAGCAGTATGTGAAAAGAGGGAGTTGGAGTTGGTTGGCCAGTGGAGATGGAATGTGTGATTGGTGGGAGGGGGGAAGGGTGTGGTTAGGTAGTATAAGAGTAGGAACACTGGAGATGGGTGGGAATTGGGGGTAGGGGAGCGGAGTGAGCCAGCAGGGTGAACGGAGCAGGTAGACCCAAAGAAGGAAAGGCAGCAGGGCAGACAGTGTGAAAACTATCAGTATGGTGAACATAAGTGCAGAGGGTGGTAATTAGGCTGGTTAGAGGAGTGCTTAGGGACTGTGTTGAGGGGAGTGGGGTGAAAGACAGAGGTAGGTAGGACTATTAACAAGCAGTCAGAGAAAAGAACGTGAAAGGACTAGTTATGGTGAGAGAGACTGTGTAAGGAAGAGAGGTTATTGGTGGATAATCTAGTGGCCAAATTAATTATGTGGAGTGAGGAATCACTGTAGGAGGTAGAAAGGTATAAGGAAAGGATAAAATGGGATGAGGTAGGTATGGGGGTTTTGGCTGCAGGCTTCTCAGGTCAGGTCCTATACTAGCTCCTAGTAAGTGGTAGAGCAACTTTACATTCAAAATAAAGTAGGATTAATTCCATGTAACATACTTTCTTTAGTTTCTTTCCTGTCACTTCAGGGAGAAGATAGGACTATCCTATTGGGGGGAGTAAGTAAATCTGGGAATAAATAGAGTCTGTGACTGTTCTTGGTTGTCCAGGAGGGCAGGGCCAGTAGACAAAGCAGATTAGGTAGAGAGGCAGAAAAACTGGAGAAAATAATGAGAGGAGATAATTGAATTCAAATATAGATATAATCAAACAGAGGTTAACAGGTTAATCAGCTATTAAGGAACATGCACATATAACTGGTAAGGCAGCAGAGAGTATAGATAAAAACAACACATATGCTTCAGATATCATACTCTACACATCTAGCCTTTAAAATCACTTTACAATATGCGTAGCAACTGCAACAGATGCCATTAAAGGTGCAAAGTTCTAGCTAAGTAGGGTCGGGAGTATCACAGAAAACCTTACTTTTCACACAGATAAATACTTAAACTTAGGCAGGTTATGCAGTAAAAACCCTAAAAACAATTGGACTGGGTATAGGTAGATATGAAGACTAAACTGCTAAACTGGTGGGGGGGGGGGGGGCATGGCTCAGTCTATATGAGCGAGCAACCTTCTGGTTTAACCTTTGCGATACCCAGTAAAGTTGGGCTGTGAAATGGAATGTCTGAGCAACAGGGGCAATTGGGACACCTATATTTGGGTAAGAACAGGATTGCTACTTATGTATAGATACAGTCAATGTGTCTGTAATCTGTTTAGAGTGAGTGTGATTACATTACCAAGTTTAGTTCATTAAATAAGGGTAGATACGCTCGTTACACTATAGTGCTGCTGGTGAGAAGACACTAATTAGAGGTTATGTGATAAAGTTAACACTTCAATCCAGCATGTGGAACTTCCCACTAATGCAGCTGGTAAGCTAATACTGGAATTGGCTTTGTAGTTCAGCATGAAACATTAATATTATGGGGATTAAAAGGGTGGCGGTGCACAACATCCGGACAGGAGTAGAATGCTAATTCGCGGCTGGTAAGCAGAACAGGTACAGTCTTGTTAGCTCCAACTTGGCTGGGATGGTTTTATCATTGGATATTGACTTCAAAATGGGATAATCGCTCCTAGGAGTATAAGTAGGTGCTGCCGTGTAAACAGCAACTTGGGTTTTAGTTGCGCAGCTGTAAAATACTGCTATTTAAATGAGCTTCAAAAGCATGGGAGTAAATGAACTTTATAGAGACTAGCGCAGGTACTAGTATGGTCAGCTACCACATGGAAGTGGTTAGCGACACAGAATCAACACCAGCTTGATGTTGGAAAGCTCTGTAACCAGATAAATCCTTTAGAGCTATGGCGGTGAGGAATAGAAATTAGGGTTTAATTCTCAAGCAGTGCTGCAGCATTGTGCAGGTTACAAAGTCAGCATATCACAACTGAAAATACCTCGTCTAGCAATGGCAGTAGTACTATGCAGTTAGACCTGCAGGTAGCTAATTCCCGCAACACTTGTAGTTCTAATACATTTCTACAGCAAACACTAGACAACGTACTAGTAAGCAGTTAAATTATATATTTGGCGGATAAAATTCTATGAAACAGACACTAAACACAGTCAATTATTAACAGGGCTAGAAATTATATGCAAGATCTGGACAATATTGCAGAAAAACTTTGTTGGATTAAGAGTATCGCATTTACAGGAAGTATGGGATAGCAGGCCAGGAACGCACAGCAGCCACGAGCAGGTCCAGGGATTTAAAGATGGTGCCCTGGGGAAACTGGTCCTTATGATAGGTAAGGGCGGATGTAGGTAGGAAAAGGGGGAGGAGTCAGGTGAGTGTGAGCAAATGCAAGCCGGAAGACCAAGCTCAGCAGAGCTTAGATAGTGAAGTCATACAAAGACATTAGAGTCCGTTTACTTGGCTGGTTTGGAGAACAGGAGCGGGGAACAGGATAAGTACATAGATGTGAGATAAAGTGGGCAAAGGGGTATTAGGGGTCAGGGAGACGGGTAAGGTAGTATGTAGAGAGGAAGATAGTGAAGGCATACATAGTTATAGATAGGAAGAGTAGCACTGAGGAGACCCAAGGAAAGAAAGGCAGCAGGGCAGACAGTGTGAAAATTATCAGTATGGTGAAAGTAAGTGCAGAGGGTGGTAATTAGGCTGGTTAGATGGGTGCTTAGGGACTGTGTTGAGGGGAGTGGGGTGAAAGTCAGAGGTAGGTAGGACTATTAACAAGCAGTCAGAGAAAAGAACTTGAAAGGACTAGTTATGGTAAGAGAGATTGAGTGAGGAAGAGAGGTTATGGGTGGGTAAAGACTGCCGTCTAGTGGCCAAATTAATTATGTGGAGTGAGGAATCACTGTAGGAGGTAGAAAGGTATAAGGAAAGGATGAAATGGGATGAGGTAGGTATGGGGGCTTTGGCTGCAGGCCTTCTCAGGCCTGGTCCTATACTAGCTCCTAGCCAGTGGTAGAGCAACTTTACATTCAAAATAGAGTAGGATTCATTCCATGTAACATACTTTCTCTAGTTTCTTTCCTGTCACTTCATGGAGAAGGTAGGACTTTCCTGTTGGGGGGAGTAATAAATAGAGTCTGTGACTGTTTTTGGTTGTCCAGGAGGGCAGGGCCAGTAAACAAAGCAGATTAGGTAGAGATGCAGGAAAATTTCTTTAGTTTCTTTCCTGTCACTTCAGGGAGAAGGTAGGACTTTCCTGTTGGGGGAAGTAAGTCAATCTGGGAATAAATAGAGTCTGTGACTGTTCTTGGTTGTCCAGGAAGGCAGGGCCAGTAGACAAAGCAGATTAGGTAGAGAGGCAGAAAAAAGGAAGTATGGGATAGCAGGCCAGGTACGCACAGCAGCCACGAGCAGGTCCAGGGATATCAGAATTATTGTTAAATCTGTGTGACGTACAGGCAAGCAAATGTTGCTGTCAAATTCACAGCATTTTGGCACTCACAGTTGCCATCCAACATGCATGAATCTGTAGGTTAACAGTTTTGTTCTGAAATACTGGAAAATACTTTATTTTGTTTTCTGGGGTTGAGCACTGATCTCCATGGACCTTTTTCAGACTCAGCCCAGGAACGGTATCTAGTTATGTTACTTGCTCAGAGTCACGCAGTTAGGCAGTGGAAGCAGAGGGAATCAAACCTTGCACCAATGGACTGCAGGAAACAACTACTTAATCCTCTAAGTGGACTGCCAGACTTTCAGATATTTTCTATTTGTATTGATCGTGTGATATCACAAACAGCAGTGTGTTACACACACTTGTCACAGGGAAAGTCCTCACCCTTGGACAAACGATTCAGTCACTGATATACTGGGTGCATTTTACATGATTATAAAACTATAACCCATTGCTCGATAATACCGATACATTTTGGCTTGTAAAATACCATTTTTCTTTAACAAATTTGAAATACAAATTCAGTATAACAGGTTTTTGATACTTAAATCAGTGCATAGCCTATTGTCTAATGAGCAATTTTTGTAGTTTGCACTTTTTTGTAACTTGAATTATTTCTGAAATATTGCTTATCATACAAAGTGACCTCTCAGTATGGGCTCTGTGGGAAAAGCAACTCTCTGGAAGTAAAGGATTTCTCATCTTAAGATACTTCATGTACAAGAGGATTAATTAGCCTCCTGTTGCTCGGGACTGATTGTGTTAACAAATTTGGATGTTGCCCTCACTTTTCCCAACATTTTTGCAATTTACCTTTTAGCAGGGTAATATTTTATGTTCGTCACACCTAAAATAATGCCCTGTTTAGCATAATGCTGTTGAATGCCCAGTAACACACCAAGATGCATAAACTGAAGCCTCCTGCTTCCCCTTCAGGTACAATTTAATGCTCTCTGAAAAAAAGACAGTTTCACATCATATGACACAGCCATACTTCATATGTTTCAGCCACCTTATATACCCTCTGTAATGCTCTATGCAACTCTACTAAGCACCGCATACCCACTATTGCATTCTGGCCATTAGTACAACTGCATGGTAACGTGCTAACATTAACATACCAACCCACCACCTAAGAAAGAAGCAGAAAGAGGTGCCATGGTGGACAGACTTCAGCTTTAATTAGACCAAAATAATGTCTGACATTTACAAAATTGTCACATATATATATATATATATATATATATATATAAAACATATAAAATGTGAGAGTGTCCTATAACGTGTCTCATTCACCACTTGGTACAGATTCATGAAACTGTAAGAATTGATTTTTCTCACTAGGTTGAATGTGATAACACAACAGCAGAGTATTTGTACTGCTGCCATAAATTAAGTGCCATGGATCTAAAGGTGCTGGAAATCTAGACAAAAAAAACTGCGCAAGAAATGTTGCACACCATCTACTTACCCCTTATGTTCCTATATAGTTCTCACATTCACGCTTCCTTCATACATAAGATAGCTCTTCTTCTCCTACTTTTTGCTTTTCCTGTTAGGGGTCACCACAGCAGAACAGTCTGCAGAACAATTGACAGTGGAGTTTTACTGTTTCGAGCTGCCAGCCTGGCGCCCAACCTTCCACAGAACGCACACATTCGCACATAGACACACACATCTAGGGCCAATTCAGCTTGCCCAATCCACCTGCAGCATGTCTTTGGAATGTGGGAGGAAACCGGAGCACCCAGAGGAAACCCACACAACCACAGGGAGGACATGCAGAGAGTGCACAGAAGGCACCCCAGCTGAGAAACGAACCAGAGTTTTTTCTAATTGGAGGAAGTAAATGACTATAGAAAATGTTAAAAACAGAGTTGATTGTTGTTGTCTTTTGGCTTTTCCCGGTTAGGGGTCACCACAGCGGAACTCTGGTCCGCTAATGATTGGCAGTAGATTTTGACGAACGCTGAGGTGCCAGCTTGACGTTCAACCTTCAACGAAGGCACACCCATTTATGCATGTCTTTCGAACGCCCACCCAACCGCGGGGAGGACATGCAAACTCCACACAGAAGGCACTCCCCGCACTCCAGCCGAGAATCGAACGGGAGAACCTCTTGCTGTGAGGCAACAATGCTACCGCTGCACCACCGTGGATTAAGAACAGAGTTGATTATTTCTTTAAATTAGCATTCAGGACACCTGTGGTAAAAGCATATGAAAAACTCAAATGGGATCCAGACCCCTTCTACTATTTAAGCGCAGCTATTGAGGCAGTACTTGGAAACTCTTACACCATTTAAGGCATGCTGAATGCATACTAATGTACAACAACCATTGCAGAGCATGTGTGGAGTATCACTTCAGATGATGACACCCCCAATGGCACAAATCTAAAGTGGAAAAACGACCATACAGACTGGTGCATTTAAAACATACAAAACTGGTCAATTACATTAAATTCTGCACCCATCATCATCATCCATTTTGGAACATTTACACAACTCTCTCTCTCATTCTTCACTATCACACCTAGACATTCAGAAAGATGAGTAAGGATTGATAAGAACAGTTGCAATGGCTGTGAATATGTGACTTCTACCCTCAAGAGAAAATGGAGTGGGGGGGGGTCAGTCACAAAGGTTTGCACACATTCTTTGTCCTCTTGGGAGAAGGTGGAGGGGTTGTCACAGAGTGTGTGCACACACTCCTGCCACTCTTGAGGGAAGAAAAGTATGAAGGAACACTCACAGAGGCTATGCTCACATTATTTACGCTCTGCAGTAATGGAGGATGTGTCACAAATGCCTGTTGTGCAAGTATCTGACAAGAGCTTTCCATGATGTGCTCCTTTGGAGTTTTTAAGTACAATTTCTATGGCCTGATTAACCCTGTGACTACTGTACTTCCTAACACTATCCCAAGTGGCTTTTCTCAGCAATTGAACTTTATGTCTCATTATGTAAGAACCTTTCCTGTCAATGTGCCCAGCATGCATACTTTATCTTATAAATGTATCACAACCACTACTGCATGGAGGGACAGCTCGTGACTGTAGTACATACCTCTCATCCTCTTAGCACAATAAATCTGGACAAAACCTGACATAATGTGGGGAGCAAAGGCCTGAAAATAGGGACACATTTTAAATACTGCTTTTATAAACTTAGAAAAGTTGCTAGAATAACAGTGTTTGTGCTAGCATGCATTTTCTGAAGGATAGGACGTCTAAAACTCAAATGCATATCATTATTTACTGTCTTTAATCCTTAGATTATCCCTGTGATTTGTCAAAAAAAAAAAAACACTTTTTATGAGGAACAGACCAAAAATATGAGGCAAAAATCTGTTGTACAGTTGAGAGGTATACTGGAGAAGGGTACTCTAGCTGTCCCTCCTGCAACTGGACTGATAGTGAGAGAAGGATAGACATCCTACCTATTAAGCTAGATGACTGTATTAAGTATAAAATAACTACCAGCAGACAAAATGTCTGGTCCAAAAGCTGCTCTGAAAGCCAAAGTCCGAGCAGTAATCACATACTGGATAAGCAACAGATTAAGCCATCTTGATTTACAGTTTGTGTGGGTGTGCTGGGTGCAGGTACATATCTTCTAATTTACTAAAGGTGAGAAAGTAAATAAAGACAGCCTTGCTGATTTTACAGAAAGCACAAAGGCGAGAACACTCAAAGGTACAAGGATTGAAAACAAAGTACGGACTAAGCTGACATTTTATTTTATGAATATCCCCAAGTGGAAAATAAAGCCAGTTAATTTCTGTCATATAAAAATCATTACCAGCTCTACAATCTTAATTCCTAAGAGAAATACTCTAGCCGTTTGTCACTAGGAACATAATGCTGATAAAAGGCAGAAAATTTGCTCATTTGCTACTGCTCCACAGACAAATTCAGAAGTTATAATAAGACTTCAGATTTATTTTTTAACCTCATCTTAGTACCATGGCATGTGATGCGAAAACAGCCAAACAGCACCTCTGACCATTAGGGAGCATTTTAGACTGCAATCTGCAGGAGAAATACACTTTAAAAAAGTCCGTTTTCCATACTCTTGACAGTACTGAGAAAAAACAGTAAACTTTAACCTTGGTGACAGTGTAGGAAAAACATGCGTTGCGTCCATAGCCTTTAATGTGTGCACCACCTTGCATGTGTGAAGGTGCCCCATTAAAACTTATGGACAGAATACAAGTTACCCCAAGGGTAATGTAAAAGTAAGAAATATTAAATTTATTTCAGCCACGGTTTAATAAAAAAGTTTATGAAGCTTTTTATTAAAAAACAGCCAAATACTTGGGTACAGATAACTGCAAAAATGCATCATGGCACCTAGCTCATCAAATGCCGCCATGCATTTACTAACAACAAAAAAATCACTTTTAAGATGAATTACTCCGACAACTTCATGACCTGAAGAATGCTGAGTGCCAGAGTACCATGAATTCCTGTTTGGCAAAGCAGTGCACTGACATTTATCTGTAATTTTTCACAACTGATACACAAATACATTAAGAACCAAAAGAACACAGTGATATATGTATGCCTGTGGGAAAGGGGCTTATTGTGCTAGCTACACTTTCAAAGGAAGACCACTCTAACCACATGCACGTCTTATTTTAATATTCCGAAATCAATAAAGAAGGACATTATACGTTAAACTGCTCTGGCTTATGCTCAGTTAAGAGTATTTACTACTTACAGACCACACGGATTTTTCTGATACAAGAATAAATGAATGAGGGCCTAAACCTACATGTTTCACAATGTTTGTTCTCTACAGCAAAGCAGCAGTTCAGACATATGACAGCTAAAATCTACTTGGATTTATTTCAAGAGGCTCATGCGGAACACAGAACCTTATTTAAAATGCATTTTTCTATGCAGCTCTGTAGCAAAGGTAACAACAACCAAGGCTTTTTAAGTGATACTGCTAAAATGATAAAATAAAGCCTTGCAGAGAATTAGAATAGAACGACTTGTTCTGCTCTTAAGATAATTAAGAAGCAGCCTTTCTTACTGGGAATTCTGCACAGCATGGACTTCCAGAAAAATGAAAAAAGAAAACACTAATAGGACTTATTTTGGAAGTTCTAGCTAATTAGTATTGCATTTAGATTCCAAGCAGTTTAGGTGCTACTTAAAAAAGACAAAACTTTAACAACATAGTCACTACATGACAAGAACTGCCTGCTTACCTAATGTAATGTTTAGTCTTATTTTTAAGTAATGCTTTAATTCTAAAGACGGTAGAATAAAATATGGTTGCTTATCTGTAGATCAGCAGGGAGCAAATGCCCTTTATGTACTGTAAAAAGTTATGCCTTCTAATCACATTCCTAACACTAGGATCCATATACCTGTAATGTAGTGCTGAATGAGGCAAGTCATAGATTTCTAAAGCACTATGTGTTTGAATGGTGCAGTAAAATAAGGTCTTAAAATCTTAGTATTTGCATTTCAGGCAAATAGAAAATACACCATAACAATTTAAGAGCAAAACAATTCTAGGCAAGCGAAAACAGGGACCATAAAAGGCCTAGCCATATACACCTTTAAACAGACTCACTTAAAAGTTAAAGTTGTCATTTACAAGTACTTAATACCCACCTCCTAAACCAAGTAGGGACATAAGTGATAACCCTGGTGTAAATATCTGTCTACCCATACATTCATTTAGACAGCCATAAAGGCAGATACAGTGGTACTTTGCTTGACCTGTAGTGGCAACTTTTCCATAGGCTGGGAATACATTGAGTTAGGAAGCTATACCATTCACTGAATCGTGTTTATTTGTTGGTGTTCAATTAGGACCCTACTGTAAGTGTTTGCAAAGCCACTTTTTTATACAAATAAACAGTTGGTCAAACAGGGCAAGGTTTTTCATGCTTGAAAAGCAAGACACAGGACACCCTGCAGCAGCTGGGAAGATACTGAGCACATGGCAAGTTGTACTAATGTATCAAGACAGTTGAAGGATTTCAGTCCTTTAATTTTACTGGTTAAAAATCAATGGGGTCCTTCCAGTTGAGCAATATGCTTAGAGTTGATTTCTTTGAATCATGTGCTGAGCCAGACAGAAGGACTTCCTGCCCATGGTGGAAATATAATGACCAAATGTGAGGGAGATGTCCACAAAAGTCGGGTCTCTTATGACAGGATCTCTTTGAGGAGGTGTACTACTTATATGAGGCAGGAAGAACTTTTTTTGCTGAACACTGCTATGTTGCACTTTTTGTATTAAGCCTGAGGCCATTTTCAGTACATCAGGTATATGCATATCCCAGCCCTTTTTGGAGAAGATTAGTATCGGTGGATGAGCGAATAACAGTACTGCTTGCAGTCAACAACAAACCTTGACAACTGCACTTCTGGAGATGCTGGCTTGGATCTCTGCAAAATAAATGACAAACAGCGAACGGTCCACACCTTACCACAAGCTAGCCCACCAGTTACAATTTTATATTCACAGCGAGTAGCAGCAACTTCCACTACATGGGAACTGTTGGATAGCCCAGTTTGCAAACCAGTAGATAACACTTGGGTTTACATTAAGTTTGCTTGAACTTTCAATGCTATCAGTATGAGTGATAGTGTCAAAAGATTTAGCCACATCAGGATAAACAGCATATACAGAGTGACCAGTGTGCAGAGAATCTGAACCTTTTCATATAAAATTACTAAATACAGCAGACAGGACTTGTCCTTTACAAAACTAAACTGAAAGGAATCTAGATCAGTTAAGCTGCATATGTCAAAAATAAAAGAGACTATGCTATGATATCCTAAATGGCTTTTCTTACAAGGCTGTTGAGGCTAACAGGCCGATAATTACCTGGTTCTGAAGAGGGGAGCACCCTTGCGTAGAGTAGTCATAGTGGCCATTCTCCAAGCACAAGAGGTAAACCATGTGGACAAGCTGAGGTTGAACACTTTAAGGAGAAGCTCAGACGGTGCACACTTGCACTGATGCGAATGCTGGCTGGTATGCTATCAGATCCTACAGAAACATTATTTTGTACACTTAGACAGGGATTCTAAGACTTATTCAAAGGTGATTTCAGGTAAAACTACATTTTCTGGGATAGTGGGCACATTAATGTGTGTAGGTAGGGTAAACGTAGCATTATAACGGTCTGCTAATATACTGGCTACATTCTTGGGGACAGGACTATGTGATACTACTATGTCATGAGCTCAGTACATTGTCGAACATTATTACTTAATTTCCTGAGATAACTAAAGATTGATTTGTGGTTTGTTTTGGTACTTTACGTTCATACTCTGCTTTATATTTTCTTACAGCACTCCTAATTTCCTTGTTGACCTGTTTTCAGTGTGGTCAAAGAAGGATATGGATTTCTTACAACTTCATTATTTTACTCCTTTTTGTTATATAGTTTATTAATACAGGAGTGTCATCAGAAAGGTTTATTCCTGAATTTGCAATTCAATTTTGGGCAGTTGGATATAGTCTTTTCTATGCAGCTGGGGATGAAAATAAATGAATTGCTGGTGCTTCTGTTGTGAAAAAAGCTGAGGTAGAGCTAGGGGCTTTGAGAGAGGATAAGGAGGAGAAGAAAAGCTCTATGTTACACAGCAGATGGTATTTATGCATACAACACAGTTGGTATGTGCAATATATTACATTCAGTACCGAGTAAACATAACATACTGCTTATATGTGTGTGTATGTGTGTGTGTGTGTGTGTGTGTGTGTGTGTGTGTGTGTGTGTGTGTGTGTGTGTGTACACACATGGATCTACTTTAAAAGGGCGAGCCTCATTTAATCGAAATCCATTTTCACAAAACAAAAATAGTGAAAGGTTAAATACACAAATGGCAATTTTTTCCCAGGGTAAGTAAACACTTGCCCAAACTTAAGTGAAACACACACTTAAGTAAAATCCACCTAGGTGTGTGGGGGGGGGGCTACATCCCCCACAATGCCCCAACGATATATACCAGCTCCAGGATCACACTACAGAGGAGAAAAGTACATGTTGGGCAAGTGTTTACTTACCCTGGGAAAAATTTGTTGTCCGGGTATTTAAGCTTTCACGATTTTTGTCTCATGAAAATGGATTTTTGATTATATGAGGTTCAACCTTTCAAAGTAGATTCACACACACACAAACACACTGGTCAAGGGGACCAACCAGTACAAGAGCAACACAAAAAGTACCTGAAGAGTTAAAGAATAGTGACTTTTTTAGAGTCATTGGGAAGTGAGAGAGATGTAGAGGATGAGATATATTTAAGGTTGGAGAATTTAGCAAGGTTGAGTACAGGAGCATAACCATGAGTTCATAAGATGTTGTTTTAACTGTATTTAAAAAGGGCTACTTGGTTCAATTTGCTTGACTGCCAAAGGAATACAGTTCCACATTTTAGCAATGTAGGTAGACTACAGGGAATCAATAATTTAAAACACAAACAATTGTTAGCACTCTGTATATTCTTAAGCAGTGCCATAAGATAATTGTAAGGCAGTTCCTTTTTAACTATTTGAATGAAAAATTGTGCTTGGCTTCCCATGTACAAATGCTAGAAAAATATCTGTCGGCCCGCCAGTTGGTAGGATCTAATTAATATAGTATTAAGAGGATCAATGATACCACATACAACTAATCCAGGCTAACAAAAGTCAGACCTTTCTGGGCTTTATGGATGGCATGCAGTGACACATTGACTTTACCTCTGTCTTGGTCTCTAGGTTGTTTACAAATGGGCCCCCTCTCATTCCTTTTTTTTTCTTTTTAAAACCATGCACAAATGCATATGTTCTTTTGGATTTACCTTCCTGATTATACTTACCAACTAGACTGAATTATAGATGCTGCTTAATAAAACAAACATTATTTGAATGCGTTTGTAGTCTTGAATATTTAACAGCAACAACTGAACCACAGTTTACTAACCAACAGCAAAATTACCAATTTCGGAACATTTCAACAGTAAAACACAACTCAAAATATTGCCATTAGAATACACCAATGTCTATACTCATCAACTAAAGCCACTTTACTGGCTACATGCACCTTACAAGTGTGTTTGTGATAAAAAAAAAAAAGTCATAGTAAAGTATTTCACTTTAGTTTACACAAATGTACCACAGTCCTGCAAAGACAGACTAATAACTGCTTAATGTTATCAACTAGGTTTGCCACCTTTCATTGTGGCTAAAATCGGACCAAGGCCACATCCCTCGTATCACCTGTAACCCCACCCATTTCTTCATCCTCTCCCATCCATGTTCTGCCCATTTTGTGACATGGACATGACATCAGCTGATGGGGAACACTCTCTTTTTTTCTGTTCCTGATGCATGTTTTCTGCTAATTTACTAAGCTTTTCTGTAAAAAAAAAAAAAAAAAAAAAAAAAAAAGCATAGTACAGTAGAGTCAATTATTCAAACTAATTGGGGCCAAGGGTAGTTTGAATAATCAAACTGTTTGGATAATTAAACATACACTGAACTGGATTAAAAACTTCTAAAATCTTGTTTTTTCTGCACTCAAGGAATATACTTTTCAACCATTCAGCAAGTCCAGTGGACAATAAAGAATATTTTTCACACACAAGCAGCCCTACAGGTTCAAAAAACATGCACAAACTAATATGTATAACTTTTACATATTCAGACTTTATGATTTTTGCTACCCAAAAACTTTGGGAGACTGGGTTTGGATAATTGATGTTCAGATAATCAACTCTCTACTGTAAATCTGCAGATTTAACAAACTCCAACAGTCTGCTTCCTTTATAGAAACAGAATACCAGAGTTTGTAGAGTGTTTTCCTGACTACCGGACAATCGTTTTGATTTCTGGATAGTCCGTAAAAAACGGATAGTTGGCAACCATATTATCAACTCAGCATGGTCAATCATTTTCTATCCACAAAAAACCTCTGTACCAAACAACTGGCAGCCATGTGTAACATGATAACACCAAAGTATTTCAATTTGCCTTAAACAAATGTATAATAGTCCTGTAAAGATGAACTAATAACTACTTAACTTTATAAACTCAGCGTGATCAACTATTTTTATCCACAAACAGCCTCAGTACCTACCAATTATTACCCGTATTGTTGACTGTGTACACCTCAGATAGCAGAATGTGGTAAAAACAATAACAATGATTGCCAAAATAACAGTTTAAGCCTGTTTCACAAAACATAAAAAGGCATTCAGATTTACTTCACACAAATGCAGTCTAATTCTGCAAATCCAGATTAGACTGTTTAAAATAAGCATATGTCAACAGTAAAACATCTTTCATCCACACATAGCCCCTACCTCCACAAGCACCTATTGCTACTCTGCTGACTGTGTACACCTATTATTGTTTTGAACAAATAAACAGCATGCATTTTACTGGCAGCTTTGGATGAACGGCATGAAACAGTGTAAAATCACTGGCATCATCTCATAAGATCCAGCCATGAGTAGCAAAGTTTAAAGAGAATATGAATGATGAGGACATAAGAAAAGTTAGACCACCTGATAATATAGGCAAAGTCCATATGGACAATCTTTGTAGAAGTAAAACTCATGCAAATAATTGACGTACAATGTAATTCAAACTCCATTTTACACAATCATGTAGTTGCCCACCATCTCAGACCTGGCTGCTTGCCAAATTCTGCATGTCTGTCTGAAAAACAACAGTGAAAGAAATGCTTGCCAAATTCTGCATGTATGACTGAAAAACAACAGTGAAAGCAAATAATGGCCATAAGTCCATTTTACACAAACATATGGTTGCTCTCCAGCCCCTACAGACCATTATCCGTTTACTGCAAGGACTTATTATGCACATCAATGGTCCCAGCTGTAATAAAATAAAATGAAGATAGAATTTCCCTGATTTTACCTGATATTTTTGTTCTGTTCCTCATAAAATGTATGGTTTCCTAACAAATCATTACAGATTGCAGTCACTAAATAATGACAGACATTTCAGTTTCAGACTCTATATCCTTCAAATGCAAACTAATGCAAGGCATATTATTCTTGCAGCTTTCTACATACGTAACACTGATATATAAAAATCCGTCCCTGTTCTAAGTTCAATCCTGTGTTTCAAAAGACAACACTTTTTGATTATGTCAGCAGGTAGAATGCTTGCCTTTGTTACTGTAAAATCAGAAGACTGTAAGTACCATTCCCGGCACTAGGTGCCCGGATTCATTTCATCTGCATAGCAGTTAGCACACAGGATCAAGGCTATGAGCTGTTCACAAACTGCTTCCTGTAGTCAAGGGTTTGATTCTCTCAGCCTCCATCTGCCTATCTCTGAACAAATCATTTAACCAGACAGTGCTGCCAGAGAACTACATAAACTGGCCTAGGCTCTCAAATGGTCTCCTGACTCACATGCCTTCTAACTATTTTTAAGTATACTTAAAATGAAGAAATTCAAGGAACCTGCCACAAATTAAGCACCTTCCACTTCTGCAGATTTTAAATCAATAAGAACTTGGTGTTGGTTACGAAAAATGAGATTCCAAATTTAGCAATAGAAAAAAGATTACAAAAAAAAAACATTTTTCATTCTTTCTAAATAGTAATTCATAAAATAAAGCACAATTATGGCACATACATTTATCTTTCTCTGACCTGTTAGACAGAGGTGAGATATTACTTTATTTACCTTTCAATTATTACTGCTTGTGCCTTGAAAAACACATTCTACTTTCATTTTTCCAAAAAGAATGGAAATACTGAAAGAAAAAAAAATAGACACCCCCCTCAGACTACTTCAACCTGCCAGCCAATCCAGCAGAGTAGTGATACAACTGGCCCTTCCAAAACAAAATGAACAGAGTCCACTTTTTGTCTTTTTAAATATTTACGAATGGATGCAAATTACGTTTCAGAAATGGTCACAGGCAGAGACGTTAGCTAATAGGTTAAGAGCCGTGAACCCATATGTGGTCAACTGCCAGGAAAAAACGTAGTGCACGCTACCACTACTGCTGCTCTTTTGCACTACAATGTTCCGTTTACACTTCCTTCTGCTCCTTGCTGATGCCACTGCATGATTTCTGGAACACCACAACACCACAGCAACAGGAATCCTGTCAAGTGATTAAGGCCACTGACCACCCAAGTGCTGCAAGCTTTTGCTCCTTGGATATTTATTTTAAGTAAAGAAACACTGTGTTTTCTTTACTTAAAAAATATATAAATGTCCCATGGCTCCCGCAGACTTAGCTGTGGCTCCTTACCCCTGCACTGGCCATTGGTACCCTGGAGGTGTGGGTTCCATTCATTCACCCACACCATCCCTATTATAATCCACTACCGGTGGCATGGCTTATTTTGAAGGTGTTCATAAGAAGAATATCAAGTAATTAGGTCAGTTTTTGGTTTACTGGAAGAGAAAAGGAAAGGTAACATACTGGTACAGAAGCTGAGGCTGGATAATAAGTGTGATAAGTAATACTCTTATCTAGGCAGAACCTACTGAGGACAAATCTTGCTTGCTTTGCTTGCTTTTTAAAAAGTAACCTTGCAGTCTTTTCAGAAAACTCAACATATTTACCCCTCAGATACTTAATGAAAGATTTTCATAGTTTAACTTACACAGAGCTGGTAACTCAGCACGTAAAAATCCACTACCAAACATTAGCGGACCAGAGTTCCGCTGTGACGACCCCTAATAAGCTGAAAGACACAACAACAACAACCTTACACAGAGCAAAAAAAAACGCATCCACAGGTTTGAAGCTGAACATAAATGATTTAGTAAGATTATTTTTTTATTTACCATTTAATTGGTTTCATGTGCTGGGTTAAATAATCTCTTTAGGCATGCGAGACTCGGGCCATTATGGTAATACATTGCAATGCTTAAGTAATACACAATTAAATATGGATTTTATACAACAAAACAATAGGATATCGATTAGACAGTAATTTGCATAGTTTTAAACATAAGTTAGTAATGGCAAATACACAGCTAAGGATCTACAAATGTCTAACAGTATTTGGACAACAGCAGCTTCTGAGGAGGGAGTGTGTGTGTGTGTGTGTGTGTGTGTGTGTGTGTGTGTGTGTGTGTGTGTGTGTGTGTTCATATTTACAGTTAAGACAATGAACAAGCAAATAAAAGAGAAGTGAATGATGCAATGATACAAATGTTCACATTGACAGCTAATACAATGTAAAGGCAGATAGACACTGAAAACCAAACAAATGATGCATTACTATTCAGCAGAATGTCAACACAACATATTTCAGAACAGAACAAACTAAGAAAGGAAACAAGTGTTTATTCAGTGTTTAGCAAAATCTTAACACCCCATGATTCATTATAGCAGGTATATTCAGGGGCGATAATTATACTTGTATACATATTTACATTAGCAGTAATAACTCTTATAGTAGTACTTCATTAAGCTGTTTAGCTCTGATGTGAAAGACTGCAAAATACAGTGAAAGGAATATGATATCTACTCTGGTTTACCATAGCACTTGTATTTGTGTTTTAACTTTTTTTTAGCATTTTCTTGAATTTGTCTAGCTTGGTTGTACTTCTAAGTGGTTCAGAAAGCTCATTCCAAGTGGCTGGGGCCACTACAAATTCAATTAGCGACTTTGGGCGACTGACAGAGTGACAAGGAAGGATGGGAGTGCCACGACTGTGCAGAGCTCTGTCCAGTGAGCCCATGAAGAGGCCAGGACTCACAGAACTTAGCTGTCAGGTTGGGAGGTAGGGACAATGGAGTACGCACTACCTGTAATTCTCCTACTGCCACCCTGTCCACACAAGGCTGTCAGGATATGAAGTGGAGAATTAGGCCAAGTAAGAATTTCTCACCAGCTGCAATATGACAGCCTCACTTAGCTCATTCTGCACCACAGTGTGCCGACAGGTGCACCCTAACACAAAGTAGATCTGAGGTCTGTACAAGGGTGCTCACTCACCTGGAAGGCCCTCTTGGTGCTGATCACACCTTGCAGCCAACAGACATACTGGGAGCTGCAGAGATAGGGCATTACATGCAAATATACGGGCCTGAAGTCAGCAGTGGTGGTAGGAAAAAATGTTGCCAAAAAAGTCTGCCTGCTAAATACTTACAATTTATTACAGTTTAAATCAGCATTTAGCCTGATGCGAAGTATCATTTAACTAAACAGCTGCTGGCACTTGAATTAGAACCTAGAGAAATACTGGTCAATGAGCATGACTGTACTTGCAGCGACTAGTGCAAATAATTGTGAAAACAGAAAGATATTCTTGTCACGAAAGAAAATCAAAATTAAGCCATGCACAAGTGTTAGATATCTTACATTGGCAGTACGTGTAAAATCTACCCAGATACAACAATACTGAACTGTAAGAGTGCTTAGAGAATGGGCGAACTGTAGATCGCACCCTGATTGGAGAACAAACATTCTCTATCAGGGTGTTAATCTACAGGTAACGCCTGCTGAAAAATGAATCTGCCACTTCATGGCAGGATATCAAGCTTCTGCTGTTAGTCAGTGTAAAATATATATAAAAAAAAAAATAAAAAAAAAATAAAAAAAAAAAGGAAAATTTAAAAAAGCGTGTTCATGTGTTTATGTCGTGGGTGTGTTAAGTGTATGCATGCATGTGAGTGAGAGCGAGATCAATTGAGCCATTAATTTACACTTGCTGCTTGGGAGTGTAAAATTAAATAAAACAGAAAAAAGTGTGCATGTGTTTATGTTTCTGTCCATGTTTGAGCATGTGTGTGCTTGCGTGCATGAAAGCGAGGTGTGTGTGTGTGAGTGAGACACAGACAAAGAGTGAAGACTGGAAGAGATCGAGGACTGGTAACAACAGCAGTAAAGATTTCTGCATACCTCTTGACCTTTTAGCTCAAATATCTGGATAAAGCCTAAAATAAAGGGGGAACAAATACTCAAAACAGGAACATATTTTAAATACTTATAAAAATCACAAGGCTGCTTGAATAACGGGGCATTTTATGACATGCAAATGTGTGTGTGTGTGTGAGAGAGAGAGAGAGAGAGAGAGAGACTGAGATTGATGGGTCAATGGCAGCAGCAGTAAGGTTTTTACATACCTCCTGAACTTTTAGCACAAGAAATCTGGATAAAGCCTGAAATAAAGGGGAACAAAGGCTCAAAAATAGGAACATATTTTAAATGTTGTTGTTATAAAATTATAAAGTAGCTTAAATAACAGGATTTGTGTTAACATGAATTTTCGGAAGGAAATAAAAGTCTGAAACTCAAATGTATGTCATTATTTAGTGACTTCAATCCTCAATGACTGGCAACAAACCACACATTTTAGGAGTAAGGGACCAAAAAATAAAGTAAATGTCTAGATTTTTTAAATGATATATTTTGAATGTAAAATGCTTCCTCCAGCACCATTTATATATACTACAGCAACTTTGAAACATTAGGCAGAGGAACTATTTTACATCAAAAATATATAAAAAAAATATAGTAATAAAAAAATAAAAGTAAAACACAATCATTTTACAGATAGCCCATTCTCTAAGCACAATAATGCCCTCCAGGGTGTGTGTTATTCTGGAAATAACGCCCTTCCAGAAGTGAACAGACCCTCCGCGAACACCCCTGGGTCGACATTATTTCCACAATAACACACACCCTGTTGGGCATTATTGCTTGCTTAACCTAGGTGGAAGTCAGTGGCCAACAATAAAAGCTGCACATGCAAAAAAGTATTATATGACAACCCATAAAGCCTCCTAAGCAAGATCACAAGTTACATTTATATAGACTTTAAATTACAAAAACAGAAGACTGTCACTGCAACAATCACAAAGCAATGCAAATGTTTAACTTGAGTCAAACTGCGGTGGTGGTGCTGTGGTAGCATTGTCGCCTCACAGTAAGACGTTGTCCTGTTCGATTCTCAGCTAGAGCGTCTTCTGTGTGGAGACATGCGTGAATGGGTGTACCTTCGTTGAAGGTTGTGCATCAGAGCTGGCAACTCGGCATGTAAAATTCTACTGCCAATCATTAGCGGGCCGGAGTTCCGCTGTGGCGACCCCTAACCGGGAAAAAGCCGAAAGACACAACAACAAAACATATAATCATCCTCTTGTGCTTATTGCTTCTGAGATAACTAAATAAAGTGCTATCAATATATTTGTAGAATTTTAAAATGTTCTGTCAGCTTGATTTAAACAGTTTTAAAAACAAAGCCAAGGGAAAAATTTAAAATATGTGAGTAAACAAACAAATATTAACATTTTCACTCGGGAAATCGCTGAAACTGTCTGCATTTTCCTGAGTGAAAGTCACAATAGTTATTAAGACAGATTTTATTCTTACCAGAGGTTCAAGGAAAGCATGACTATCATGGATTATTGTGCTGATGGCAACTAAAATGGACCCATACATTTTTTTTATTAGGACAACTACTTAGCAAATTAGGATAACTTGTCTCAGTGCAAATGTGCAGACACTTCAGTCCACCAGTACATGCTAAAAGAAAAATGTTTCAACAGATCATGGAGGAAGGTACCATATTAAAATTTAATAGTGGACTACACATGCACACACAGGCTCATGTGCCTTGTTAACATGTATGTACAAAAATCAATCAGAGGTAGAAATTTCCTTCTTGAGGCAGACTAATTTTATTCAGACTACAGTAAACTCTCAGTTAACCGATAGCCATGGGGATTCGTAGATGCTGGATAACTGTAGTTTCTGGTTACTTGAGAGTTACTATTAAAAATAGGCCTAACATACAGTACCCTATACTATTTGTTTTGACTTGCTCTCAGGCTGGGGACACAGGGAATTTATTCCTGTCTTCCTTTTTAAAACTCTAAAAACAGAAGGTCTGTTTCTGTGGGGGGGAGGGGGACAGAAAATGCAACACATGAAAATTGTACTGTATTTCATTGATTTTTTTTTTTTTTTGCCGTTTGCTTGAGTTCTGATTAACTGAGACTATACTGTATGTCACTGTTGTGCAACAAGCATCTGTTTCCCTAATAAACTTTTAACCTGAACTTTTCCAATAATCTCTTACGCTTTAATTTTAACCAAAACATCTACACTGAGACACCCTTGTCATATGATACAGTCCTTATCTGGATTAGTAACAGCCCACTATGGTATGCTGCAGTAGGATCTGGCTCTGCACTGCTTCCCATCCCTGTGCTATGGTGCTTCCTTCCCACAAGCTGTTCAGCACTCTAGAATGAACTCATTTCCTCAGATTAGTGAGACAACTGAAATACAATTACTCACACCAACAAATACACAGCTGAAGAACCAGAGAGAGAGGGATACAGAGAGAGAGAGAGAGAGAGAAACTTGCAGCTATCTATATTCTAAATGGAGGAAAACTACCTGAAATTCACACTAATGTGAGGAAGATGAGCAGCCAAGCTGTAAGAGACTCCCAAATATATATATATATATATATATATATATATATATATATATATATATATATACATATACATATATATATATATATATATATATATATATGTATAAACTTTGCCATTGCGTGTATGGGCCAGATGTTTCTTTGCTGTCAATACCAGCTTCTAGGTGGGCAGGACAGTGAATCTGGCATTAGATACAGACAGTAAACAAGTCAGGATGTTGGGATGGTGCAGTGATTTGCAGTTTAATTCACGATTTCTCAGCCAAAACAAGACACTTGACAGCCTTGCATGTTTGTTTAATGCCAGCAATGTTCATTTCCCTGCCTCACTGTTGCAGCTTTCAGTCTTCCTACACAAAAGCCTTAAAGTGTTCCAAGTCGTCCTTGCTTTTTTTCTCTGCTATGCCTTGCATCACATTCTCTACCTTCCATATACTGGATGAATACCCGCCCCTTCTGCTTCTATGATACGCTATTTGCCTTCTACAGTAGTTTAAATCTATAATTGTCAAGATGTACCTTTCCAAGCCAGCAGTAAGTGGCACTGCCCCTTCTGTGCCATGATGCAGCATTTCCTCTGCACAGAGCTGGTCTTTCTGCATGTCTCTCCATCCACGTACCAGTCTCAATCCTTTCTGCCTTGTTCATTGCCTCAGCCAGTCATTATACCTTCTCTCGCTTCAGTGTGTTGAATGCTGGTAGAAGTTATACTTGTGGAATAATACCAACAACCTTACCTTGCATTTTTCTGCCAGCTCTATGGCTCTGTTTGCTATCATCTTGCCTGTCTCCTCTGACAGATCTCTACTGCACCAAATGCACTAAAACCTGTCTCATCTGTTAATGACTTTAGTCACCTCCTCCCACATCTTACTGAGACTAAGCCCCGACACTCGTTAACTGAAACTGGTCTCTACTTTTTTGCTTACTTACACTCTCAGTCCCCTTTATGATGGAGTCTCCAATCATAAAATCATCTCCTCTCTATCCCACACATAGGCTCTTTCACCTCCTTTGCTTCCTGCTCCATGCCTCCATCCTTTCTCATCTGTAAACTTCTCCCTCCAGATCTACGAATTTCAGCCCTTCTCACTATGTAGTTGTTTCACCCCCACTGTAAATAATCCCTTCCCCATCATTCCTATGTACCTAGAAGACCACTTCACTGTTTCAGCTCTTTTGTATTCTTCCACCATCATATAGCCAAGTATCCTTCTCTGCCCACTTCCTTCATGCTCTTCCCTGTGGTGTTGGCTCCTGAGTATGCTCTACTGCCCTTTATCTCTTGTCACCACTCTTTCCACAGATGTCCCCTTCTCTTCTGTCCTCTTTTTTATGGCTGCATCTCCCACTTTTTCCCTTCATTTCACTCTATTCCACCTCGCCTTGCTGTAGTCCTCTGACAGCCTCTGACCAAATCCTCCCATTCTCTGCCTTTCCCTATGCTCTTCCTGTATGCTGGCATTTTGTTGCTTCTTCCTCTCCAGCTTGCTCAAGTTGTTCTCAGATGACTAGCCAGTCCACTACCATCTCCAGCTCCCATACTCTTATCGTGATGTACCCCATTGTGCATACCCCACATCCTCTGTCACCCCAAAGCTCCATAAGCCAGAGAGGTGCATCACATAATAAGTATCTCACAAATCTCTCTCCTACTCTTCTTGTCCAAAATAGAATGAATACTCCCCTTCACATTCCATTCTTGTAGCACTCACTTTTTTTTTCTAATTTAGTTAAATTTATTCATCTTTTTCACTTAGGCTTTTCTGCTACAACTTTTATCTTGGACTAAGCAAATGGCAGACAAGGAACATAATGAAAGATAATTAAGATTCTAGGACAAACAATTACCATTAATTTTATTTAAATTTGCTTACTTTTGCAGGAAGGATTAACTATGCCCAATATGACTTTATAAAGAAGCAATTACATAAGTCATGACGGAAACAGAATTTGAACTTCCAACTTCTAGTTCACAATGAAAGTACGTACAACAAGTTAATCTCAGTCATCAGTCTTAGCTTGTAGTGGCAAACGATGATTCACTCAAGAAATCAATACGTGATGTATGTTCAACACATTGGGTCATTACCTTGTTCTACACCAGAAATACATAAATGAGACATATAAAGCCATACAGTGACTTTGTAAAAGTCAATAATAGATTCAGGTACAGTATCAATGCAACAGGCTGCATAGTCACCTTGAAAGAAAAATTCTAAAAGAATGTGCAAGCACACTTCAACACTGCAAAGAATAAAAACAGCAGCAATAACTCTAACCTAACCAAGCTAAATGAGGGAAGACAAACATCTTACCATACACAGTTAAATGATTTAATTACTATTATGGTATCTTGCACGACTCTATCACTGTATAAAAACAGTGTACATTACCCTGGCGGTTCTTTATTTATGGCTAGAAATACAATCTACACTCTAAGATTAGGTAAAGACCCAGCTAATGTCCCCTGGGTGAAAACAATGGAAAAACCTAGCTTAGTCTTGGCAAGACAGCTGAATGTATGTGCTGAAGACATAGTAGTAGCTTCACAAATATTTAAGGTTAAGACCACCACATCTCCAACTATAAAGAACTTCCTGATGTGGTAACCCATCTTTTAGTGTCAACTCCAGTGGTCCTATAAAAGCATTCCTTACCAGAAAGGCTCATCCAGACTCTGCTACACTTTGCTGTGAAGGAAAGGTTAGTTTGCTGTTATTTTTTGTATTTCTGTATTGCCTTTCTATATTTTGAATACTGTAGTTTGTTTTCTTTACCTTGTGTTTTGCTTGCATTCTGTTTTAACAGCATATTAAAACTTCAAAAGAGACCACAGCTCTCTCTGTTCTGAGTCAGGCAGAATTTTACCACTGTCTTTCTAGTTGCCCGCCTCTTATGTTAATCTGACCATATATCTCATTTCTCTCTACTTTCACTGGCTTATGTGAGTAATCACAAAACCATCACTTTTGAAATCCCACCCCTTCAATTATTTAAATTTATTGGCCATCCTACAGTATTTCATAGTACCAAAATACAAAAGTAACCACCCCTTTCAGTCCATCTTGCTGTTTTAAAAATAGTAACTCTCCACTAAACCTTAACTTTTTAAACAGGTAAAACTCAAGTTACCTACTTTCATATCTAACTTCTCTAGTGCACACTGCAGAGTGCATTCTTTTCAATCTTACCTTTAAGCATCCCTGTTACTAGCACTTTCTCTAATACCTAAAAGATCATCTCTACTTGACTCCAAGTAGACTTTTCTCTATCTGTTAAACCTAGCACTTGCTCCTACAGTACTTATTACCTTGATACGGCACTCTTATAGATAGCACCCCAAAAGGCAAACCCCATTTCTCGGTCACCCACGTCCCCGGAATCTCTTTTAAAGTTTTTGTCTAGTCCTTCTAGCATGTCGAGGGATCAGTTGCTAGTGTCCTCTCCTGCTCAGCTGGTGAACCTGGGAATATTGAGGCAATGTTACAATTGCCTCATGTACACAGACAACCCTCTCCTCCTCCCACAAAACACAAATACATGTGAGAGATGCAACTATACGGCCAAACTGGAGGCTGAGCTCTCTCAACATAGGACTGGCAAGACCAGTCAGGAGGAGAAGGTTAACACACACATTATAGACCCAGTCTCACATAGTACCATCACAACCTCAAATCATACACATAAACACACAAAGACATACTCGGCGGCTCTGATCAAAAATCTACCAAAACAGCAGAGGCCACCAAAGCAGACACCCAAACAACCACCACCTCAGAACACAACACCTGCAACACATAGACCTCACAGTCAGAGTGTCAAACAGTCACAGCCCTTAAGGCCAAACACAATGCCAGACACACTAGTCATTGGTGACTCCATAGTCAGACACACTGACGTCCCGCTCACCAGACTGAGTAAGGAGAAGGTCACAGTAAGCTGCCCGTCGGGCGCTAGAATCCGCCACATAACGCAAGCACTCGGGTCTCTCAACAGCAGGTACAAATACGACTCAGTCATTGTCCACGCTGGTGTAAACGACCTGAGACGTACCTCCTTGGACTACATGAAAAGAGACATTCAGGAGCTCTCTGATTATGTAGCCCAGGCAGGTATGACCCTGACCTTGAGCAGTATCCTACCTTCACCAAGAATGATGCCACAATACAGAGATAAGATGATCAGCTTTAACAATTGGCTTAAACTCTGGTATCATTCAAAGGGGATCCAATGTCTGTCTGCCTGGGATGACATGCTGGACAAGCCACGCTGCTTGCAAGGGCGGCTTGCACCTGTCACCCTGGGATTCCGGATATTGGCAAAGGCTCTTGCCACCCCATAGTGCCTTTTTTAGGCAAGGCTCAAATCCTAAACCTACCACCCTAGAACACAAAAAAGGAAAAAAACTAAGGGTAATGCTGCTCAATGCCAGAAGTCTAAATCTCAAAATGCACTTTTCGAGGCCCTTCTCAGTATGGAGAACATCGATGTCTGTGCAGTGACAGAAACCTGGTTCAAGGCTCCTGAGAGCACCCCAGCACTATCAGGTTTTACCTCTTATCATGCGTTCCGGCCCCAAAATCCGGACAATACCAAGAAAGGAGGGGTATCCATATTCATCAAGGACACCCACACCTCAAGACTGGTGGCAACGCACGATGCATCGGAGACCATCCAGGTGCAATTAACCATAGGGAAGACTGCTCTGCAAATTGTAGCATGTTACAGGCCACCCTCACAAACTCAGGAACCTCACATGGCCTTCCTGAAAACACTAGAGGGATAAATGTATCACCAAACACCATCATACTAGGTGACTTCAATTACCCTAATATAGACTGGGAACACTACTCAAGCCCAAACACCCTAGCCCAAAAGTTCCTGGAATTCATAAACTCAAATGCCATGGAACAACTAGTCACCATCCCCACAAGAGGAGAAAACATACTTGATCTCATCATCACGAACATGGGAGCACAATGTTCAACACCGGAAGTATACCCCTCACTGGTGAGATCAGATCACAAACTAATCTCGCTGGAGGTCCTCATCCCACCCCACCTGAAATAAGAAAAGGCCACAGTAAAGAAGTTCTCGAGAGCCGACTTCACACTTCTAAAGACTAGTGTGGTCTCCTTTAAGGCCCCCGAGCTGGCGGAAAACAGTACTCAAGCCGCTGAATCACTTACAAATGCCTTCTACCAGCACCTGCAGGACTGCATGGATAAGGCAATCCCAAGCAAAACAAAGACTCTTTGTACCAAAGGCAAGCGTCCAGTCTAGTGGACCCCAGCCATAAACAAACTCTACAACAAAAGGAGGAAGCTACTACAAGATAGAGCAAAATCCTTAAAAGGTAAGACACCCTTGATCACTATAAGTAAAAGACTAAGAGCTCTCATAAAATCATCCAAAGCAAATTTTGAGAGAAAAATAGCTAAAGACTCAAAAGACAATCATAAGGCCTTCTTTAGCTATGTTAGAAACCTGGGAGGAAACTCCCAGATATGCTCAGAACTAGTTCAAAATGATGTGAAGATTACTGATCCTACAGACATTGCCAACATACTGGCTGACAGGTTCAGTGCAAACTTCTCCCAAAAGGAGAGATATCTATACCAAGCGATTGCAGCCCCAAACATCTCCAACGCCCAAGTGAGAACTGCTCTCTCCAAAGCAAAAACACAGCATCCATGGGACCTGATGGTGTCCCCGGCTGTGTGCTCCACGAACTCAACGAGGAATTAAACCCACAGCTAGGACAGCTGTTTAATCATAGTCTTACCTCTGGATACGTACCCAGGGAGTGGCGCACTGCAACTGTGGTCCCACTTCACAAAGGCGGTGCCTCCACCGACCCTGGAAATTACCGGCCCATTAGCTTGACAAGCCTTATCTGCAAAGCCATGGAGAGGATCATAATGGACCTCATAAATAAAGACATAGGGAATTTGCAGACTTTGGATCCATCCCAGTTTGGCTTTGTCAAAGGCAGATCATGCCTTCTAAACTTGGTTGACTTTTTGAAACAGTCACCAAAGCCATTGATGAGGGAAAGGCAGTCCATACAGCCTACCTCGATCTGGCGAAGGCCTTCGATACAATACCCCACTCGGGTATCATTGAAAAACTCATCAGCTTAAATGTTAACCCATACATCACAAGATGGGTTGCAAACTGGCTGAGTGACAGAACCCACAGGGTCAGAGTTGCTGGCGCCATGTCAGACTCAAAGCCTGTCACAAGTGGTGTACCACAGGGCTCAGTCCTGGGCCCACTCTTGTTTGGCATCTACTTTTCCAAAGTACAAGCAAACACAGGAGGGTTATGGCTGACAAAGTTTGCAGATGACTGCAAACTGGGCGCCATAGTAGAAAACACATCTGACTGAAGAAATGTAGAAACCACCACGATGATGAAAAGTTAAAATGAATTTATTGTTGATCAAAAGAACAAGCGCTTTCACGCAATATAAATTGCGCTTCCTCAGGTTACAAAATTACAAAGCCAAATGAGTGCTTTTATATTAAATGCATTATCTTTCAATTAGATCATTAAGACAATTATTAGCTAAGCAATTAAAGTGCTTGTTTGTATGCAGTAAACATTCAGAATTGACATCACAAACAGTCTAACATATTCAAGCATAAACGACGTTACCGTCATTCAAAGGCACTCAAATACAAAATTGCGAGTATAAATAATGTTATAAAACGGTCAATAGATGAAAATCTTAACTTGGACAAAGATAGCATAGAAATATTCATGCCATAACCATCAAGACATTGGTAAAACTTTTAGTGGGCACTTGCAGGAAGCTATGCCCATATTTAGAAAGTCTAATATTATAATTACCAAATATTACTTGATTCTGCAATAGGCACAATCAAACAATTAGGGTCTGAAGAACCTCTAGCTCTGAGATTCATGCATCAGGAAATGCTGCCCATAAAAGGCTAGTAATAAAGCCAAAATATTTAAAATCACCGTGGAAAAAAGATGATGACAACGGCAACTATACAAAAGTATCTGACAACTTTCATTCAGCTCAATGGAGGTTATTCAGCATGCCATAAATATAAAAAGTAATCATTAGATGAGTGTCTTAACTTAAACAAAAATAGCATAGAAATAATCATGCCGTAACCATCAAGATAATGATAGCACTTTTAGTGGGCGCTTGCAGAAAAGTATGCCCATGTTTAGAAAAACTGACGTTATAATTACCAATATAACATAATTCTACGATAAACGCAATCAAACAATTAAAGTCTGAGGAACCACTAGCTCAAGGATTCATGCATCAGGAAATGTTGCCCATAAGAGGTTAGGAATAAGGCCAAAATACTTAATGTCATCATGGAAAAGGTAATGACAACGACAACAGTACAAAAGTGTCTGACAACTTTGAATTAGCTCAATAAAGGTTATTCAGTATACCACAAATGTAAAACGTAAGAATCTAAAGGTACAAAAATGTAAAAACATATAAAGGCAAAACAAATAAAATTAACAAATATACATCAATCATAAAATTTCATTCAATCAAAATTTAAACAGTAGCAACATAGAAATAATACTAGGAATTCAATCTATACTAACTAGAACTAAAAACTCATATTAATTATTAATAATTAATAAATGAATATAGTACATTATTATAAAGATTAAAACCAAAGATATTAGATAATTCCATAATTATTTTATATTATTCAACTTCATGATTTGCTTATCATTTTTGTATTTAAATTATTGAGAAATGCACTTCTATCGATGTTGTCATATGCTAGGTTCCACTATAGTTAGTGGCTAACGTACATGCAGTTGGTATAACAAGAAGGTGCTAATTTTATTTTTATTTCTAAACGTTAGCAAACATACTTCCGGCATAAAAATTGCGCTATGTTAAACGCACAAGCTGATAACTAATCAAACATTAATTTAAACATATGACAAGGGATATAGAGCGTCGTTCAGTGACTAACTTACATAAAACATAACGAAATTCATCTTAACATATCTAAGCAAAGAAACTTACCCAAAAAATACTTACTAAGAACAATTCTCATTCAAAACAGAATGCATACAAGCCTACACAGGTTTAAATGTCTAAATTAATGGGGTTGTGATGTTATTCATAATACCAGTTAACAAAATAGCAGAAAGGTCTGCGACAATAATATGGATGAATAACAATTATAAAAATTCACATCAGATAGAATCAACAAAAATCCAAAAAATATATCGAAAACTCTACATCAATGGTTTAAAAAACAAAACAAAAACCACATTGTTCATGGTTACAAAAATAATATCATCATAATGTTACTGATATCAACTGAATGAATCAAATATATACAAAGTAGGACATGGAAAAAATAAGGATATAAAAATATGGTATAAGTCTGTGTGATGAAATATATTAAGAGCAATAGAACTGATGGAATCAAGATGACCGAAATCATATTAAATGATAGCTTAGGGTTCAGATGTCAGATTCATAAGTGTAATCATACTCCAAAAGCATTCACTTCAACATATAAGTGATGGTATAGCAGCTATAATACATCAAGAAAGACCATATATAAAAGATGGCAGAGTAGAGTCAAGTAGGACCTGACAAAACAGGTCGTATGTTAACAACTGTATTGAGGCCTGGTGGTATATGGGCCTTTAGTTGTAGAATCCACCTGAGCTCGAAAGTTTCTAGGGTATTATTAGAATCACCTTCCCTTCTGTTCATATTCACCACTTGAAGCACCTGAAAGGAAAAGTTATGTTTGGGATGGCTATTACAATGTATAGCTAAGGCGTTAGTACTGCTGTTCCTTCTTATCTCGTAGATATGGTTATAGATTCTATCTCTTAGTCTACGTGAGGTTAAACCCACATAATAACACTTACAGGAGTTACAAGTGGCTAAATATATAACATTTCTAGTAGTACAGGTTGCATAAAACATACATTTTGCATTCAGCTCAACACCCAAGGTATTAGTGCTAGTGTTCTTAATAATAAACCTACAAAGCGAGCATTTCCCACAAGGGAAAGTTCCTGTTTTCCATTGGGACCTGATGTCAATAGGTGTAACATTAAGCTTTTCATTACATAGTAGCCTTTTCAAGTTCAGACAGTTCGTATATCTAAAAGAAGGTTTATCATCAATCAATTCTGCCACCGTCACGTCTGATAACAAGATTTTCCAATTATTTTTTACTATGTTAATTAAAGGTAGAATATCGCTAGTATATTTAATATCATATTGTATTCTGTGTAAGAAACTTCTCTTTGCTTTATATCCAAAGGATATTTGCTGTGATGTTATATTATGCATAATTGAGTTCAACACTTCGTCTATTAATTTCAGAGGGTAACCCCTAGCTAAGAAATAATCCTTCTGGGTGTCAAGCAACTTTAATGCATCAGAATAGTCACTGCAAATTTTCAAAATTCTATTAAACTGATTCCTCACCACATTAATAAAAATATGGCGCGGATGTAGACTGTTAAAGTGAAGTATACTATTTTTCCAACAGGTTTTTCTGTGAAGTGTGGTTGATAAACCACACTCAGTGTTTTTCTTAATCGTAAGGTCCAAGAAATCAATGGTAAACTTGGACGATTCATAAGTAAAGTGAAAGAAAGAGGTGGTACTATTCATATAGCTAATGAATGTGGTCAAGGTGTCTTCACCACCATTCCATAAGATTAATATGTCGTCAATAAAGCGTCTATATAAAACAACATACTTAAATCTAGGATCATTAAATATGAATTCTTTTTCCCACTCTAGAACGACAAGATTAGCATATGCATTAGCACAGGGGGTGCCCATGGCTACCCCCCATGTTTGTGCATATATCTGTTCTTCATAAAGAAAAATGTTGTTGTTAAGGACCAGATCTAGCATACAACATATGTTCATCACATCAATGTTATCTACCTTAAGCTCGGTCATATGTGCTCTTATTGCATTTATTCCATATTCATTAGGAATATTTGTAAAGAGACTTTCAATGTCCAGAGTTACTAATATGGTATCTGATTGAATATTCTCTATCACTGAGTCTGATTTCAAATCATCCAGTAGACTAAAAGAATCTAATAGTATAGTAGGTATTTTCTTGACATAAGGTCCTAATTTCGTTTGGATGTAATATGATATGTTTTGTGTTACCCAGTGATCACCTGATACAATAGGCCGCAATGGGGGTGGATCCTTATCCTTATGTAGCTTAGGTAAGCCTTTGATAATAGGTATCAACGGAAAATCTATTGTCAGGTAGTCATAAAGGGGTTTATCAATGGACCGAGTCATAAGCATATCATATAAGGTATCAGAGACATAGTGCACAATGGTTGCTACATGTGATTTCTCTATTAATTTATAGGCTTTATCATTCTTCAGCATAGTTAGCATAAGTTGTCGATAAAACGGGGTATCCATCGCAACTAAGCCCCCACCTTTGTCTGCTGGCTTAAAAACCAGACTAGGATTATTACACAGATTTCTCAATTCAGACATCTCCAATGCATTCAAATTAAAAAAGTTATCCTTTTTAATATAATTATCATAATATGAATAAAAGTCACGTTCGCAGGTTTTCAAAAAGATGTCAACAGTGTGTACAAGCGGAGGTAGAAACACACTCTTCTTTCTGCAGGCGGCATCTTCACCGAAAATGGTTGACGAATTAGGTACATTGTCCTTGAAAAGAACTTTAAGGGAGAGCTTTCTGCAGAATTTACGTAGATCTATTAAAGTGTCAGAAATGGCACTACGTCTTTCGAAACAGTCACCAAAGCCATTGAT
Source organism: Protopterus annectens (assembly GCF_019279795.1). Taxonomy (NCBI): domain Eukaryota; kingdom Metazoa; phylum Chordata; order Ceratodontiformes; family Protopteridae; genus Protopterus; species Protopterus annectens. The sequence continues at coordinate 202,940,056 of NC_056732.1, read as the reverse complement.
GAGGGAAAGGCAGTCCATACAGCCTACCTCGATCTGGCGAAGGCCTTCGATACAATACCCCACTCGGGTATCATTGAAAAACTCATCAGCTTAAATGTTAACCCATACATCACAAGATGGGTTGCAAACTGGCTGAGTGACAGAACCCACAGGGTCAGAGTTGCTGGCGCCATGTCAGACTCAAAGCCTGTCACAAGTGGTGTACCACAGGGCTCAGTCCTGGGCCCACTCTTGTTTGGCATCTACTTTTCCAAAGTACAAGCAAACACAGGAGGGTTATGGCTGACAAAGTTTGCAGATGACTGCAAACTGGCGCCATAGTAGAAAACACATCTGAAACAGGTATCCTACAGAAGGGTCTCACAGAAGCGGATAACTGATGCCAGAGCCATGGCCTAAAGTTAAATGCCAAAAATGCATAGTCATACCCTTCGGGAAAAACAAGGTTACCCTAGCTACCAAATAGGTGGCAATCCACTGAGCACAGAAGAAGTTATCAGGGACCTGGGGACCCAGGTTGATAGTAGTCTGTCATTCGACACCCATGTAGCTAAAGTAGTTAGGAAGACCTTCTACATTGCCCACCTTATCATGAAGGGATTCTCATCTAGATCAAGGGAGGTCATAGTCTCCCTATACTCATCACTCATCAGACCAATGATTGAGTACAATGCCCCATTCGGAATGTATCTGACCCGACACTTGCAGCAGCTGGAGAGGCCACAAAAGTTCCTCACCAAAAGGATAAAGGGTCTCAAACATCTGTCCTATGCTGCCCGACTGAAAGAACTCCAGCTCTATTCAGTCGCTTACCGCTGGCTCAGAGGTGACCTTTGCCTAACATACAAGGCCATGTCAAACCCAGATTTGATGAATATGCTGCACCTCAAAAAATCTAGATCCGTCAGAGCCTCAAGGGCGGGAGACTTAAACCTCGACACGGCTATTAATAGGACGTGCTGGAGGGATAGATTCATCACCCAAAGACTCCCTATGCTGTGGAATAAAATCCCGGTATATGTGAGGCAGAGCACCTCGCTGGCCTTGTTCAAGAGAAATCTTGACCAATGGATGGGAGATCGCAGATATACCCCAGGGATTACCTCAGTGTCACTGCTCGACAGAGGCACAGCAAAATAATGGGTATAGTTCCCCATACTAAAGGGGTGGCGTAAGCCACAAAACTATGGGCTAGGCTTGTAAATGCCCTCGGGCAGATAGCCTAGTATGAACCTATGAACCTATAATACAACCAGAAACTCAGATGGAAGCACACTACTTCCCAAAAGGATCCCCATCCTATTAAGAGAAAGGAAACAGAGATCTAATCAAACCTCCCGAAGTCTTTATCCTGGAAATGTAAGCCCATGACTATTGCTCTGAGGATCCATGCATGTAGATTCTAAGGATAAGGAAAAAAAGGATGAAATTAAGATCTTTTGACAGAAAGCTATGTCTGTCATAACTATAGGGATAAAGGAAGGAGTAACTGAAAAGACCTACTGTATCGCTGCAAAAACAGTTTACAGTGAAGAACACATAAATGCTTGCAATACTGATGGTTCTACTAGTAGCTCTAACTGCTAGAGGAGCGGCTATCTTCCAGGAAAGAGATTTCAGAGAAACCAAGAAAATTAGTTTGGAGGTGGACTGGTAAGTTTTTCCACAGTAAAATTAAAATCCCAAGAGGAAAGTACCTTTTTTTTGTTTGTTTTTTTTTTTGGTGGGGGGGGGGGGGTGCTGAGAATTCCCTGAACAAAAAGTATGAAAATGTTTAATGAAAAGTTTAACTCAAACCAGATAGGCTCTGTTCCTGTGGAAGACAACATAATAAGGTTTAGTTATCTACTTTACCTGAAAAGTAGGACAAACCCAGTTAATGAAGTGGGTAAATAATTAAGCACTTTATGGAGAATATTACTATGGTAAGGATAAAGCTCTCTCTAAAAGCAGTATCAACTAACTATGTAAAGTCATTACTCTGTAAACTTAAAACTTGCTCCCCATCTGTTGGCAAGCTACCCTCATACTTCTTGCAGATTGCCTATCCTGTATCCACCTTAATCAACCGATCCATTTCTGAATCCTATGTCCTCACTGTATGGAGGAATTTTTTTACTCTACCCATTCACAAAGGGGGCAACTCCTCAGACATATCCAACTTCAGACTTATTATGCTGATGACTCAACTGTTATAGTTATTGCTGACAACCCAATTGACTTCCACTCAACTACCCAGGCATCCTTCCACACCATTGAGACTTGGCTTTGTAATAACACACACAGATGTTTGCTCGTTTTCTCTCTCTCTCTCAAAAGTTTAAATATATTTAATAATAAATTATACAAGAACATAAAATCACTAAATATCTAATTACAATAAACATAACAGTTTCAATCACAGTAAATATTAACTGTTGGTACATTTTTAACACAAGCAGTTTTACAAATACATTTTCAGCACAAGCACCTGTACAAATCAGCTTGATACACAAATGACATACATTTCTTTACATAACTCCAGCTAGCTACGCTGGCATATGTTACACATCCACTGTCCTACTTCTCCTGGCACAGGTGGCAATACCTCACATCATTACAGATGACTTCCAGTAATTTAAGGGAAATAAACTAAATGTACTCGGATAGATTTAAAATAAGTGAAACACTGAAGGAATACATGAAGTCAAATTAAAAGGCAGAAAAAAATAGAAGTGACAATTATTCAGATGAACTAATAAACCTCTAATCATCATAGGCTGAAATAAATAGGCTTGCTGAGCATGAGGCTTTTCAAGAAGAGCTACTTCAAAGAGCAACAAGGCTAAAAGACAAAACACACAGAAAAAAAACCCTGAGATTTTTCACTGTGACAAAAAATGTTTCAAGGAAGCGACTGCATTAATTTTCTGACAGTATAAATTTGCATCTGAAATTGTGTTCCATTGCAAGACTTGTTAAATAAAAGGGCACATCATGTGTAAGCTTGAAATCTAGCAATAAGAAAGTAGCAAGTCCTATATAGGTAAACATGCAATCACACAAGCAGAAAGAGATGCTCCTAATAAAACTGTGGCAGAAAAAAAGTATTAAAAACTGGAGACAGCAGAGTGTTCCTGGGTAATGATTACTCATTGTACACCAGGCAGAAGGAAATGGGCTTATCCCATCTATCAGGGAACGTCAAGAGGCAGGTAAGAGATTCAAGCTCCTGTATTCAGCTGTCTTTAGAATATTTTATCCTGAAGGATCAAAGACATTTTTGATGCAGAACAGGCTGAAGAGGAGATTAAAAAAAAAGTTTATCCAACAAAGAATGAGCCAGCAAGCAGAAGAGGAGCTCTGTTTCTCACTCTTCTGAGACTTATTAGACTGACTGAAGAGCACTGTTGCAACAACAAAGTCCACTGACAGACTTTACCCGTGAAATCTTTTCCATTGCTCCTAAAGAAAATGTATGAGTGACAAAAAAAAAAACGACTGCCTTCAAAAATCAGGAATACCTTGGACCTGAAACAGAGACTGCTATTTTTGTATTTTTATTTCTCCAAATCTTTTGAGTTTCTAATACTATGACGGGAATGGACCTCATTCTTAAGTAAAGATATGATTGAAGTTCATGAAATTAGTATTGTTTCAATCTTTGATGTCAGCCAAAAGTGCTCTTCACAGCACCTGCAATGCGCCCAGTAATGACTCCTTCTGCAATTCATATGGGGTTACATGGATTGGTTGTTGAGTCTTTCGGCTTTTCCCGGTTAGGGGTCGCCACAGCGGAACTCCGGTCCGCTAATGATTGGTAGTTGATTTTTACGTGCTGAGTTACCAGCCCTGACGCACAACCTTCAACGAAGGTACGCACATTCACGCATGTTTCTACGCAGAAGACGCTCTAGCTAAGAATCGAACCGGACAGCGTCTTACTGTGAGGCGACAACACTACCGCAGCACCACCATATACCTAAATTCAATTGTAGATTCTTTTTTATAAGACCTGTTGCTCCTCCTACTACTACTGGAACTGTCTGGGTATCTTTCTTCCACATTGCTCTTGTTTTTGCCTGCAGTTCCTGATATTTTACAACTTTGTGTTTCTTTGTACGCAAGACACTGTAGTCACTGGGTGTAGTGATTTCACTGATCAATGCTACTTTTGTCTTCTTTTCCTGGGCTACTATATCCGGTTTTCTAGCATCTATCTTTTGAACTGTTGGTAATGGGTGATCCCATGTGATATAAACATCATTTGATGCTTTACGACTCATATTGCCAATGTTTTTCAGCCACTTTAATACCATAATGTCTGCATAATCCCCAGTGCAACAATCTTGCCACATTATTATGCCTTTCAGTAAGCAGTCCTTCTGCCATTAGTATGTCACAACCAGCAACAAGGTGTGCAACTGTTTCCAATTCGGTTTTACAAAACCTACATTTGTCTGCTTCTCCCACATGTTCAATGGACTTTAAAAACCAGTGCGTATGTAGCCCACTGTCTTGGACTGCCAATATTAACCTTTTATCTCTTGGTTTGAATTCACCTCTCCTTAATCATTCCTGCATTTGTTCCTGATCAACATGAGGTACTTCCAGAAGTTTTCTATACTTGCAACTATATTTATGCTTTTGCCACATTTCTTGCCTTCTCATCTGGTCCTTCATCTTATAGTCTTTCTTTTGTTTTGTTTTTTGGCACATTCAGTTGCTGCCTGATTTTTATCTACTGCTGGTTTGAGTTCCATTCCTGCTTGACGCCGATGTGCTTCTGCTAAATTAAGCAGAGAAGTCATCTTAGATTTAGTCTCCTCATGTTTCAAAACTTACATTACATTTGGGTCTTGTGAGGTCAGCAAATATGTGTGGAGTCCCACAATTGCAGATCTATACATGTAATCAATTTCAAGGAGGCTATCCCTCCTTCGGAACGGGGAATATATAATCTTGGTATACACTGATTTGTATAAATCATTTAGTGAGCAAGAAGCATCCTTCTTGTTTTCCTATCTAATCTATCCAACACGTTTTGGGGCCAGTCGATCACTCCAAAACTGTAGGTTAGGACAGAAAGAGCAAATTGGTTTATAGCTTGGATTTTGTTACTAGATGTCAACTCTGTTTTTCAGAATTAATTTAAGTCTTCTAATGTATTCCTTACTAAGTTTTATTTGCATTTGTTCATGTTTTAGTGTCGATCCTTCATCAATTCCTAAATATTTATACACTCCCTCTTGCTCCAGTTCTTTTATATCATATTCTTGTCCTAAAATGTTTTCCTGATGCTGCAGTTTTCCTGCTTTAAAGGTTGCGTTTGCACACTTATCAAGTCCAAATGACATTCTTATATCATCTGAAAAAGTTTTGACAACCTGCAGCTGTGCTTTCCGTTCATCTGATGAGCTGCACAGTTTTAAATCATCGACAAAGAGAAAATGAGAAGTCTTTGCACTTTGTTTTTTTTAGGAGCCAAATTGTAGCCATGCCCTAAACAGCTTAATGGATTAATGGCAAGGCAGAATAGCAACGGCGACAGACAGCCACCCTGGAATGCTCCCCTTTGAATTTTTATCCCTGGGATAATAATCTGTCCTTTATCATGGCTTAACTGCAAAGTGGTCTGCCACACACACACACACACACACACACACATATATATATATATATATATATATATATATATGTATATGTATGTGTATATATGTATGTATATGTATGTGTATTTTTTTACAGCCAATCCATGCCATACTTAAATTCTTCCCCTTTTTACAGTTCTCCAGTATGACCTTATTTAACAAATGATCCTTTGTTCCATATGACTTTCTTTCAAGTTATTGGTCTATAATTTTTAGGGAAGCTTGCAGGTTCACTCAAGTAGGAGCATTGTTTTGCCTGTTAGCCAGGTTGGTGTCTTTTCGGGGTGTGCATATAAATAGTTCTTACTCATGGCTAAATCTTTGTGCAAAGATGTTAATACTTTTAACAAAAAGTTAGGTAATGCATCTGGGCCTGGGGTTTTCCAATTAGAGGCTTTTCTCAACTTTGTTTCAATCTCTTTGGCTGTTACTTCATCCCATTTCATATCCTGTACCTTTAAACTTCTTATTCTCTCTCTCACTTCTTCTATCCATTTAGCATCTTTGATATGTTCCACAGGATCTTCATAGGTACTTCTCCAAAATACATCTGCTACTACTTTTTTTGGCAGTCTTTCAATTCCTTTTACCTTGTTTCCCAATTCTCTATAAAACTTTTCTGGGTCATCAATAAATTGCTTATTTTGTATTTGTCCTTTATATTTCCTTGTGTATCTTCTAAGTTTTTCTGTCTGTGCTGAAATTTTTAGTTTATTTGCGATAGTACATGATAGTTCCTGGTCTGTTCTAATATTGCGCATTGCTTTTACCACATCTATCTTTCTTAGTATTTTTGTTGATCTATTCCCACTTCTATAGTCTTCTAACAGTGACACTTCTTGTCTTAATTACTTTATAGTTTTCTCTATGTAATACTTCCATGATGGTATTCGATTTCTCCCCTTTCTTTCCCTCACTACGTTCATGTGGTGGAACTTTATCAGTTATTAATTTAGCAGCACAGTAATATATCCTGTTTACTTTTGTTATATCACATGAATCTCTATGGGCAGTTCTAATTACTGCATAAATTTGTTTTATCAGAATTCTGATTTTTTGGGCTTTATTGAACTTCTGCAGTCTATTTCTCTCACTGATCTTAATATATCTATCCATATCTATTAAATCAAGCAACTATTCTCTTAGCTCATTTTCTTCCAAACTAATGCCACATCCCTTGTTTTCCATTTCCTGTGGGCATGCTATAAAAAGTTCTATAACATCTTCCTGTGGCACCTTCTCTTCAATTTCATCTTGTGTCATCTGTCATATGGAAACTCACTGGCCTATCACTCCTCAACATCGACTGCATCACAGTTTCCAGTTCTTTTCCTTGCTGTATAGCTTCAAGTGAACGTTTATACTGGTTTCCTGTGGAAGGCTCCAAAATATCTTGATATGGCACCTGACCATTGCTTCCTGTTCCACTGGTTTCCCCATAATTTGGATATCCATTACTCTATCCTGTTGTGGTGCTTTCTGCATTCAATTTTCTACAACCGAATCCTTCATTTTGCAGGTACTCCATAACCTCAGTTTCGATTTGTTTAACTTCTCCATTACTAATCTCCTTTTCTACTTTTCCTTTTTGTCTTCATATTTTTTTGCATTGTAAAGTTTTCCATCTCCAGATTCCTTTGTCTGTATTTCTCTTCAAGTATCTTTGGTGCTGTTCTTTTTTTTTTAGTTAGTTTTGCTTTAGCGTAAATGGGCATGCCTTCATTGAAGGTTGAATGTCAAGCTGGCACCTCGGCGTTCGTGAAAATCTACTGCCAGTCATTAGCGGACTGGAGTTCCGCTATGGCGACCCCTAACCGGGAAAACCAAAAGACAAACAACAAGTTTTGCTTTATTCTTTGCATAAATATTACACCATATTAAATCTCTTTTTCTTTCCCATGTCCATATTTCTTGTTCAGATGTCTCCTGATTTTCCTATTTCTCCTTACTTTGTGGACTCACTCCATCATGCTGTGATGTAACCTGTGTTAGACCTGCTACACCAAATCCTTCACTTCGGAGGCACTCCATAACTTCAACCTCTATTTTTTTTTAACTTCTACTTTATTAATCTTTTTTTCTACATTCCATCTTTGTGATGTTTTTTTTTTTTTTTTATTGTGAAATTTCTGAATGCCTTTGCCTGTATTTCTCTTCAAATAGCTTTGGGGCTGCCTTCTTTATATTGATTAATTTGGCTTTCTTCTTTGCATAAATATTGTACCATATCAAATCTCTCTTTCTTTTCCATGTCCAAATTTCTTTTTTATACTTTTCAAATATCTCTAAGTTTTGTTGTTTATATTTTCACACTTCTGCAGATGCTTGTTTTTTCAAACAGATCAAAGTTTCTTGATCTATATACTGTTTTTCACATTAATGAATGCAAATTTTCATTTGAAGCTTCTGACAGTTTTTCTTGTGGAAGTATCTTTCTTTCCTCTAATTTCTCTCTTAATCGTTTTATATATCTTGTGTCTGAAAATTCTGGGCTTGTCGGCAGTCTGAGACTGCTACTGGGAGATGCAGATGATTATAAAGAAGGCCAGCAACGTTTTAAAATTAGTGAATAAATCTGACAAAATAAAGCTTCAATCCCGCTGGATATAAGAACAGATATATGAAATGTGGGTTTGCAAGAAACAGTATATGGTAATCACTGGAATTGTGTTGATCATGTTAAACTACAGGGTGAACTGTACCTGACTTTATATCATTAATGTTTAAGAAGACGCTGAAGAAGTGTCTAAGTAAACAGCCTTTGCTCTTATTAATATTATATATGTATATACATACAATTTTCATAACATAAATTGCATATTATATTTTAAAGCAGTTTGCATGGTGTGCAGTCGGAAGTATTTAAGTGAGAGGTGGAGGGACCATTATCAGAGACTGGTGCTGTACATGTTAAAATATTAAACCAAGAAAATATTTTTCCTTAGTTGTAAGTATCACTGCTTTACACTGCAACAAGATAAGGAAGTCTGGACAGAACAAATTAAATTTAATGTGTTATCATCTTGGGCTACTAGGCTGAAGGATGTAAAAGGTTATTGACCATATTATAGAAACAATTAAGATAATTTCACTTGTTTTTACAGATATATATACATCGAGATTAATGTCCTTAGTTTAAGCTATACAAAAAGGATTTTTGGTGCCTAGGTTTAAAAAATAAGATAGAATGATGAAAGGCACTGGAAACTGTAGTTCTTTCTTGTAATTGTGAATTCATTACCTATTCTTTCCCATTATTTATTTATTTATTGACATTTGTTAACTGGGTTTGTCCAACTGCTTCTGGCCCATTTTCAGTGGAGACCCGATTAGCAAAGGCTTTTAGTGGAAGACAAGGGAAGGAATTCAAAAAGGTTACCATGATGTCTATATCAGGTGCCTGAAGCATGAAGACGTGCAGCACCACAGTGGGTTGTCTCCCTGGCCATGATAAATGTTAATGAGACATTTCAGGGGAGAGGGATATGCCAATTAGCCAAGTGTTCTCACACAGAAATAGGTTCATAGGTAGGTGCAAGGCTATCTGCCCGAAGGCATTTATAAGCCTAGCCAGAATTTGTTGCTATCAACCTGGGTGCCCAAATCCCTCATGACTGACTGCATGCTTAGGACATTGTTATTAATGTGATAATATGTGGGGACGTCATTCTCCCCAAAGGGGATGATGATGCATTTTTTGGCATTCAGCTTGAGGCCATGTTTCTGGCACCAGTCATTTGTTTGGGTGAGACCCTCTTGAAGGACGTCCATATCACTTGGGGAATTGATGACCGTGCCCAGCTTGCAGTCATCTGCAAACTTTCGCCGCCCCTTAGACTAGTTCCCTGTGCCTCTGTCCAGAAGAGCCACTGAAGTGATACCCGGGGTAAACTTTCTGTTTCCCATCCACTCATTAAGGTTTCTCTTGAAGAGTGTTAGCCTAATGTAGATTGGAATCTTGTTCCAAAGCGTGGGAAGTCTCTGGGACAGGAATCTATCCCTCCAGTGCATCCTATTTATTGTTGTGGTGAGGTTTAGATCCCTAGAGCATGTGGTTCGAAGGGATAAGCTTTTCTTTAGGTGGAGCATGTCCATCAGTTCTGGGTTTGACATGGCCTTGTATGTCAGGCAGAGATCACCTCTGAGTAGGCGGTATGCAACCGAGTACAGCTGGAGTTTCTTCAGTCGAGCTGCATAGGGCATCCGTTTGAGGCCAGTGATCCTCTTGGTGAGGTACTTCTGTGGTCTTTCCAGCTATTGCAGGTGTCTTGTCAGATACATCCCAAATGGGGTGTTGTACTCTATGATGGGTCTGATGAGCGATGAGTAGAGGGGCACAATGACCTCTTTTGATCTGGATGCGAACCCTTTTGTGATAAGTTGCGCCACGTAGAAGGATTTTCTAACCACTTTGGTAATGTGATTATCAAAGGAGAGGTTACTATCTACTTGGGTCCCCAGATCCCTTATTACGTCCACAGTATTTAGGGGACTACCATCTATGTTGTAGTTTGTGGGCACTTTGTTTTAACAAAGGGGATGACTATGCATTTTTTGGCATTTAGCTTGAGGCCATGATTTTGACACCAGGTATCAGTCTCAGTGAGACCCTTTTGGAGGATGTCTTTGTCAGCCGGAGAGTCAATTATAGCCACTAGTTTGCAGTCGTCTGCAAACTTGGTCAGCCATAGTCCTCCTGTGCTTGCCTGTACCTCTGAGAAGTATATCCCGAACAGAAGAGGTCCTAGGACTGAGCCCTGGAGAACGCCACTTGTAACCAGTTTAGAGTCAGACTTAGCTCCCGCAACTCTTACTATGTGGGTTCTGTCCATGAGCCAGTTGGCAACCCATCTTGTGACGTAGTAGTTTATGTTCAGGCTGGTGAGCTTGTCTATAATACCAGAATGGGGAATGGTGTTGAAGGCTTTTGCGAGGTCTAGGTAGGCTGTGTTTACCACCTTTCCCTCGTCTATAGCCTTGGTAACTGACTCAAAGTAGTTCACCAGGTTTAGGAGGCATGATCTGCCCTTAAAGCTGAACTGGGTAGGGTCCAGTGTTTGGAGGTTCCCAATGTCTCTGTTAATGAGTTCCATGATGACGTTCTCCATAGTCTTGCAGATCAAGCTAGTCAGGCTTATAGGGCGATAGTTCCTGGGGTCTGTTGTGGCTCCACCTTTGTGAAGCGGAATAACCGTTGCTGTGCACCACTTTTTGGGTACGTAACCTGTGGAGAGGCTGTTTGAACAGTGTGTTTAGGTTAGGGGTTAGTTCATCTTTGAACTTGTGTAGGATGCAGCCTGGGACACCATCCGGTCCCACTGATGCTGTGTTTTTGGCTTTGGAGAGGGCTGTTTTAACCTGAGTGTCTGTGATTTCAGAGGCTCTACATTCATCTGGTATGGTTATGGGCCCTTTTGGGGGTGAGGGGGGGGGGTGAAGTTTGCGCTGAACCTGTCTGCCAGGATGTTGGCAATATCGGTCGGTTTAGTGTATTTTGTACCATTCTGCGCTAACTCCGAGCAGATCTGAGCATTGCCACTTAGATTCTTGACATAGCTAAAGAATGCCGTGTGGAGTCCTTGGCAATTTTTCTTACGAAACTCACCTTGGATGATTTTATGAGGGATCGCAGTTTCTTGCTGATACTGATCAGCAATGTCTTCCTTTCTTGGGATTTTACTCTTTTCTGTACTAGTTTCCTCCTTCTATTGTATAGCTTCATTATGGCAGGAGTCCACCAGACTGGTTTCCTTTTCTTGGAGGAGTGAATCTTGGTTTTGCTTGGGATAGCACGGTCCATGCATTCTTGTAGGTGCCCGTAGAATGCATTAGTAAAGGATTTTGCAGCTTGGACAATGTTATCCTTTAGCATGGAGGCATTGAAACTTTCCACCTCGGTTTTTCACGGTGGTTTCCTTGTCCGGGGGTGGGGGCAGAATGTGGATATCCAAAGTGATTTTTTATGGTCAGATCTAACCAGTGAGGGGTTGACCTCCAGTGTGGAGCACCGGTCGCCCATGTTGGTGATGACCAGGTCCAATATGTTGTCACCTCTGGTGGGAGTGTTGACCAGTTGATCCAAGGCGTTTTGAGTTTATAAATTCTAGGAAATGTTGGGCAAGGGAGTTAGTACTTGAGCAGTTCTCCCAGTTAATGTTTGGGTAATTGAAATCACCCACTATTAGGGTGTTTGGTAGGACCTTTATATTTCCCAGTGTTTCCAGAAATGCGGAATGGGGGTCCTGAGACATGGTGGGTTACCTGTAGCAAGCTACAATTTGAATTGCAGTTTTGGCCGTTGTTAGTTGCACATGGATGATCTCTGAAGCATCGTGCTGTGCCACTAACCTGGAGGTGCGGGTATCCTTGATGAATATGGATACGCCCACCGTCTTTTGTATTTCGGTCCGGGTTCTGTGGCCGAAATGTATGGCATGAGTTGTAGCCTGGTAGTGCTGGGGTGCTCTCTGGAGCCTTAAACCAAGTTTCTGTTACTGCACATATATCGATTTTCTCCATACTGAGGAGTGCCTCGAGTGCGTGCATTCTGAGGTTTAGACTTCTGGCACTGAGTAGCATTACCCTCAGTTTTTTGTTACTTGTGCTACTTATGGCGGTGGGTTTGTCTTTTGAGCCTTGACTAAAAAAGGCACTATGGGGGTGGAGAGAGCCTTGGCCAGTATTCAAAAGCCTAAGGGTGACAGGTGCAAGCCATCTCTAGCGAAGCAGTGTGGCTTGTCGAGCATGTCATCCCAGGCGGACAGATACTGGACCCCCTTTGAATGACACCAGAAACTTAGCCAATTGTTGAAATTGATAATTTTTTTCCTTATACCGTAGTGTCATTCTTGGTGAGGGCAGGATGCTACTCAGGGTCAGGGTCATACCGGCCTGGGCTACAAGATCAGATAGCTCTTCCATGTCTCTTTTCATGTAGTCCAGGGAGGTATGGCTCAGGTCATTCACACCAACATGGACAATGACAGAGTCGTATTTGTACATGTACAGTAAATGCTTACTGTAAAGCATTTAAACAGCAATCAGCAGCATAAAGAAACTCAGCCACTAATGTTAACGAATGCAAACAAAAGCTAGTGTTCACCCATCACGGTACTGCTAAGTGCCAAGCAGCATTGTTGAGGGGTGCGTGCATTTGTGCATATTTGTGACAGCATGTGTGACTGTGTCTGCTTGGGAGGCTGCAGTAGGGGGGCATTAATAAAGGCATAGATTAGGCAGGTGTGTGCATGTGCATGGGTGTGTCCCTGACTGCAATCTGGTGGGGAGAGGTTTGTGTGTGTGGGGGGGGAGGCATTGTTACATCTGCTCACTCATAAAGACTAAAGACTTTGAAAAAGGATGTTAAGCACAAAACAATCATCATCATCTGCCACCTTTTTCACATTTTCTACATGGGGCCAGGGTATTGTGTTAACTGTCGCTATCTCACTCGATTCAGTGTCACACTCCTGCCTGACTGTCGCAGATCCTCTCTCATACAATCCATCCACCTCTTTGCTGGATGCCCTCTTTTCCTCTTACCTTCTTCCTGCCTGTCCCAAATCTTCTTCACCCTATTGCCTTCTGCTTTGTGTCCAAACCCCTTTAATTTGTTCTCTTCGATCTTTTCTGTAATTGGAGCTACTTTAGTTTCTGCTGGTGTCCTCATTTCATCTGTCCCACAGTGTGCATCCAACCCCCCTTCTCAGGCACTTCATTTCCATCCCCTCTAGCTTCATCTGTTCTGCCTTTACTGCACAAGTGTCTGTACCATACAGTAGTACTGGTCACACCACTGTCTTGTACACCTTACTTTTCAGCTTCTTTGGGATTCTTCTTTCATAGACTACACCCAGACTCTATGCCACTATGTTAAGTGCAAAACATTGAATAAAGAAAAGTGATGGTTTTATTAAGAGCAAATAAAAAGAAATGCAAGGTAAGGTGAATGAGATATCTGGCTTAAAATGTCAAATTCCATGAAAATCTCTAAACCCTGACGTTTTATTATACATAGGTACAGTTTCCTTGTATGTTGCCTTTACCAGCTTTAAAAAAAAAGCAGACAAAACAATCTAGGGTAGTCATTCTTTGGAAACTCATGTGACCGGCTTACAAGAACTTAAACCTGGAGAAATCAAATATATATTACAGAAGGAACCCAAAGAGGACTGACATTTTTCTACCATTACCTCTTTTTTATCAAGGCCTGGAAGGCAATGTAAACATAGGATCATAGAAGTTACTAGGCTATTGGGCCAGAGGCCCTTATAAGCCTAGCCAAGAGTTTAGCCCATGTTTAGACAAGCCAGCACCCAAAGCCCCTTGTCCAGCTGGGACACATGTGGAATCCTAGGGGTGTATTTCGAGTTTCCCATCCAGTTATCCAGGTTGCACTTAACAAGGAATAATGAGGTACTCTGCTTGACGTGGAGAGGGAGTCTATTCCATAGATGGCGGAGTCTCTGGGACACACATCTGTCCCACTAATAAGTCCTATTGATGTCACAGACTAGGTTGAGGTCGCACATGCGGGTTAGTCAAGTGGAGCTTGAGTTGTGGATATGCAGCGGTCCCATCAAGGCAGGGTCTGAGATTGCTTTGTATGTCAGACACAGGTCACCTCTGAGGAGTCTGTATGAAACTGACTAGAGGGACAGGGCTTTTAGCCTGTGTCGGGTAGATGTTTGAGGACCTGGATTCTCCTGGTAAGGAACCTCTGTGGTCTCTCCAGCTTCTGCATGTGTTTTGTGAGGTACCTGCCAAAGGGGGCATTGTACTCAATAACTGGCCTTATATGTGAAGAATACAAGGATGTTATGACTTCCTTGTCCCTGGATGAGATGCCCTTACTTATGAGGTGGGCCATGTAGAAAGCTTTCCATACAACAGAAGCAACATGGTGGTCAAAAGTCAGGTTGCTATCAACCTGGGTGCCCAAATCCCTCATGACTGATTGCATGCTTAGGACATTGTTATTAATGTGATAATATGTGGGGACGTCATTCTCCCCAAAGGGGATGATGATGCATTTTTTGGCATTCAGCTTGAGGCCATGTTTCTGGCACCAGTCATTTGTTTGGGTGAGACCCTCTTGAAGGACGTCCATATCACTTGGGGAATTGATGACCGTGCCCAGCTTGCAGTCATCTGCAAACTTAGTCAGCCATAGCTCACTGGTTTTGGCCTGCACCTTAAAGTATATCCTTAATAAGAGAGGCCTCATGACTGATCCCTGGGGTACACAGCTCGTTACATGTCTACTGCTTGAGGTGGCATCTCCTATTTTGATGAGGTGGCATCTCCTATTTTGATTAGGTGGGTTCTATCAGTGAATCAGTTTGCTTTCCATCTGGTAACATATGAATTGATGCCTAGTTGAGAGAGTTTATTTATTATGCCCAAGTGGGGAATAGTGTCAAGGGCTTTGGCCAGGTCAAGGTAGGCAATGTGAACTGTCCTTCCCTCGTCCATGGCTTTGGTGACTGTCTCAAAGAAGTCAACCAGACTTAACATACATGACCTCCCCCTGACAAAGCCAATCTGTGTGGAGCAAGTGTTTGGAGGTTGCCAATGTCGCTGTTAACGAGGTCTGTGAAAATCCGTTCCATGGCCTTGCAGATCAGGATAGTTAGGCTGATGGATCTATACTTTCTGGGATCGGTGGACACTCCATCTTTATGGAAAGGGATGACAGTGGCTGTCCTCGGGCTTTGGTTGAATAGAGTGTCTAATGGTGCTGCAAGTTCATGCCTGAGTTTGTGTAGGATGCAGCCTGGGATATTATTGGGCCCCATGAAGGCTGTATTTTTGCCTTTCAGAGGGCAGTGATAATCAGGTCCCTAGAGATAAGGGGAGAGGGGCAGATACTGGGGAATGTCCTGATTTACTGATGGGAGGACAGAGGGGTGAAGTCTTCTCTGAATCTGTCAGCCAATAGGTTGGCTATATCTACAGCATTTGAGTATGTGGTGTCCTTGACCACCAGTCCTGAACAGATCTGGGTGCTTCCTTTGAGGTTGCGAACATATGTGAAGAAGGCCTTATGATTGTCTCAAGTAGATGTGGCCAATTTGGACTCAAAGTTGGCTTTAGAGGATTTCACCAGTGCTCTTATTTGTTTGTTCAGGTTAAGGAGAGATTGCTTCCAATTGGGCATCTGCTCCTTCTTGGTCTTGGACAGCAATTTTTTCCTTTTGTTATATACTTTACTTATTGCAGATGTCCACCAGATAGGTTTACTCTTCCTTGCAGAGGATGATTTTGTCCTGTCAGGTACTCCTGATTCCATGCAGCTATATAAATGCTCGTATAGTGTTTTTGTGTAGATATGGACATTGCTGCCAGTTCCGACAGAGGGGGAGGGGGCTGTGATGCTGTTTATACCATCCCTCAGGAGGTTGTAATCAGGTTTGGAGAAGTTTTTTGTTTGACCCTAGCTAGAGGGAGGTCAGGGGAGATGGTGACTTTGAAAGTGACCACTTTATGGTCGGATCTTACCTGGGAGGATGATACTGTAGGTGTGCTGCAGTGGCTACTCATGTTGGTTACTATCAAGTCCAAGATATTATCACCTCTTGAGACAAAGCAAGCAAGAGACATTTACAGCCATTACACAGATTGAAATAGCAGAATTTCACGTTAAATTAAAATATAAAATAAGAATGACAAGTCTGAAACATGTGGGTCATATTCTAAATGTCAAACAGACTGACACCCGATGAAGAAAAAGTGGGAGCAATTGTGCAAAGCCAAAGTCAGAAGAAAAGCAAGTATTGCAGAAGTATCTAAGAAAGATAAAGAAGTTATGTACTCACCATAACGTTCCATGTGAGTTGTTCATCTCACCTTCATTCTTACAGATGGGTTCGGAGCCGATACTCTACTCCGAGTCGGCCTAATACAAAGCTCGAGGTCTTCAGACAGCTCAAGGCCAAGTCCCTATCCCATGATGCACCTAGAGTTACCTCAGATCTTGTTTGTTGCATATAATAATACCATGTGCCATTCTATCACTCTTTAGGAGAAAACCCATAGAAAGATTAAGCAACCAGGAAAAATCTAGTATCTCGGTCCTCGAAAAACCCTGGGAGGGGGAAGGAGGGTGGGAAGTAAGAATGAAGGCGAGATGAACAACTCACATGTAACATTATGGTGAGTACATAACTTCTTTACGTGAAGTTGTTCTATCTCGCCATTCATTCTTACAGATGGGTAGCATGCCAAGCACCATCTTTCTCGGGTGGCTCAAGGGAGTATGTTTTTCAGGACAGTAGACCCAAAGGAGGCCCTGCCCCTGGAGGCCTTTACAACGTTGTAATGAGTGATAAAGGTATGAGGTTTTGACCAACTGGCTGCTGCACAAATGCTGTCTATAGGAAGCCTAGCAGAAAAGGCAATGTGGACACTGCTCTGGTAGAATGAGCCTTAAGTTTGTGTTGTAAAGGTAGATTAGCAGCTGAATAAGTAAATGTGAGACAGTCAGACAACCATTTAGACAGTGTTGTTTTTGCCACTGACATACCTTTTCTGGAATCTGAAAAAGAAACGAAAAGCTGTTCTGATTTTCTGAACTCTTGTTCTATCGAGGTAAAATCTGAGCTGTCTCTGAACATCAAGCTTGTGCAACATATACTCTAAGTTGTTGGTGTGTTTGGGAAAGAACACTGGCAAATCTATGATCTGGTTAAGGTTAGTTTCAGTACAAACTTTGGGTACAAATGAAGGATTTGTTTGCAGGGACACTCTGTCAGCATGGAAAATCAAATAAGGAGGCTTTATGGACAAGGCCTGAAGCTCTGACACTCTACGGGCAGAAGTGATGGCTACTAAAAAGATAGCCTTCCATGACAAATATTTCAAATCGCATGAGGAAGCTGGTTCGAAAATGGGAGAATAATGCATGAATGCATAACATTTAGATTCCATGGAGTATAAGGGGATTTCACAGGTGGTCTGAGATGAAAGGTCCCTTTGAGAAAGGCTTTGGATAGTCTGTGTGACATTATGTTGAATCCTTCAAAGCCAAGGTGAAAATTAGAGATAGCAAGTTGAACCCGAACTGTTGCTACTGCAGCTCCTTTATTGAAAAGCATAATCAATAACTCCAATATGGAGGCAACAGGGGCTTGGTAGGGATCAATGTTATTTTGAGAAGCCCATATAGAAAATTTTCTCCGTTTGCTAAGATATAGCTTCCTAGCAGAGGACTTATGAGAAGATATCAATATACGCTGTGCGTTTCATTTGAGAGGTTATAGAACCTGGCTATGTTGGGAAATGGAGCAGCCAAGCTGCCAATTTCAGGGACTGAAGAGAGGGCTGAAGAGCCCCCAACAAATGCATCAGAAGATCTGGAAATGGGTCCAGAATCCAAGGCTCTTCCAATTGATGAAGTCAAAGGAAGGGGAACCAAATTTGATGAGGCCAATGAGGGGCTATTAGAATGATGGTCCTTCCCAGGGCTTTTGCTTTCTGCAAAGCTTTGGGTATCAAGGGAATTGGAGGGAATGCATAGAGGAGACCCAGAGGCCAGTCATGTACAAGTACGTCCCTTGGGGCTTCTCCCCAAAGGGGGAATCAGGGCAAAGTAGCTTCTGCATTTTGTGTTCATGTAGTTGGCAAAAAGGTCGCAGCAAGGCTGGCCCCACCTGCGGAAAATTCTCTCCGCTCTTTCTTGAGGGACCACTCATGAGGCAACAAAAGTGCCCTGCACAGTTTGACTGCTATCACATTGGATTTCCCCAGGATGTGCGTTGCTAACAGAATGCGCTGGATGGATGTAGCCGACTGACATACTGTTAGGGCCTTGTGACAAAAGAGGATAAGACCTGGTTCCTCCTTGTTTGTTCAAGTACCAGACCACCGGCATGTTGTCCATCTGAATCACAACTGTTCCCAGAGGAAGAGAGTCCTGGAAGTACTGCAATGCTAAAAGTACTGCTGTTATCTCCAGGACATTGATATGCAGATGTGTCTCCTGTTTGGTCCATGTGCCTTGGACTGTTCTTCCCTGAAAATGCCCCCCACCCTATCAGGGAACTGTCCGTGGTCACTGTGGCCGCTAATGGGGGTAGGACAAAATGACGACCTATTGTTACATGATTAGAGGTCAACCACCACTGAAGATCTTTTTTGCATGTGTTTGGGATCATTATGAGATGAGACACTGGGAGCTCTTGGTAAGACCACTGAGTGAATAACAGCCATTGCAAAATTCGCATGTGCATGCGACCCAGCGGTATCGCTAATATTGCAGCTGCCATCATGACTAACAATTTTAGCACTTCTGATGCTGGAGCCTTGTCTTCGGATATGATACTGTGGACCTGCTGACAAAGTAGTAAAACTCTTTATGCTGGAAGTCTCAAAGTGGTGGCGGTGGTATCCAACTCTGCTCCGATAAAAACAATATGTTGCAATGGCGACAAGGCAGATTTTTCTGAATTTATTGTAATGCCCAGATGGCTGCAGAGAGAAAGAGTGGTGTCCCTTGCTTGTATTAGCTGATGCCTGGTGGTAGCGGTGAGGAGCCAATCATCCAAGTACAGAAACACCTGGAATCTTAAACGCCTCAGGTGAGCCGTGACTACTGTCATACACTTGGTGAACACTCTGGGGGCTGTAGTGAGACCAAAGGGCAGGGCTCGAAATTGGTAATGATTGGCTCCCAGCCAGAAGTGCAGATGATCCCTGGATGATCTGGCCATTTTTATATGGTAGTATGCATCCTGTATATTGAGCACATCCAATTGTCTTTCCCTTAAAAGGGAAGTATCATCTGAAGCGTGACCATCCGGAACGTCTTTCTTGACAGATCTGTTTATTCTGCTGATGTCCAAAATAGGTCTCCAGTCCCATCTTTTTTGGAACTAAAAAGAATCTTGAGTAAGTTCCGGATCCTGTCTGGTCTGCTGGGGCTGGTTGAATGACCCTTTTTCTTAGCAACATTTGGACCTCTACTGTTGCTTGTTCCCTGTAACTGGGTGGGAACGTCCAAGATTTTTGTTGTCAATGGAGGGGGAGTGGTGAAAGGAATGAAATATCCTCTGGAAACTATACTTTGTACCCAGTTGTCATTTGTTATTTTGAGCCAGGCATTTGGATACAAAGATAAGTGACCCCTGACTGCCTCCAGAGCAGGACAGTCGGGCCTCCTTTCAGGAGAGCTAGTAGGGCTTCCCAAAGAACTGGTCTCTGTCACCCTGATTTTGCAGACTCCCTCTGCCATGAGGGTGGCATATTCCATTATTGCCCCCTCCTCTGCCACTGGAGGGGGTTTCACCATGTGTGTCCAGAAAAGCTCCTTGGGCTTTTTCGGAACCACATCTTTCCTCCCTTTTGACCCTTGGGGTAGGATCTAGTAGGGGTGGAAAAATGGGCTCTGATGGCAGAGTCTTTCCTTCCTGCTCACACCTGATCAAAGTTTACTTAACTTTGGGCCCAAAAAGGGACAAGCCATCAAAAGGGATGTCGACAAAGGATGACTTAAACGGCTCCGTGAAGGAACACAAGCACATCCAGGAATGTCAATTCCTGTACCCACTGCCCTACTCGCTCCATCAGCTGCATACGAAATAAGATATGTGGACACGTTCACTATGGAATTGAGGGTAGAGAGCTGGGAGGTGACTTTGTCTGAAGCTCCTGCAACTACCGTACCCTGAAGAGTATCTCCAAGCTCTTTAAGGAGGTCTCTTTAAAGTCTCATAAAATGAGTGAGATAGTTCAGTGAATGCATGGCAAAAGTCGCTGAACTGTATGTGTGCTTCCCGTATCTATCCATGATCCTAGAGTCTCTGTTAGGAGGATGGATAGATGAAGAAGTTTCTGACATCTCCTTTTTGGTGGATGCCGCCACCACCATGGCATCAACTGGCACTCCCTTGGTGAGGAAAGACTTTTCCTGGGGGGCAGAAATACATTTTTGGGCCTCCTAGGGACAGGCTCCATGGTGTCCGGAGACTCCACGCCCTCAAAAGAACAGACTCATCTTCAGTAGGGTTGGTGGACTTCCAGCCACCCCTCTGCCTAAGGATTTCTAATATCTCAGCAAATGAGATATCTTCAGAGAGGGACCGTGGGGACCCCTCAGATTCATCTGACATGAGAGACTCCTGTGGGGAGTCTAGATGCTTTCTCTTACAAATTCTCTTCCTGGGAACCTCATCATTGGGAACTTCTGGTGAGGTCTCGGAAGAGCAGGGGCCACCCAGTGGGGCTTCCTGAGGCTCAGGGTCTCTATGCTTCGACAGGATCTGTGAGGCAGAAGTGGACACAGGTGTTTTTAGGAAGGAGGTGGTTGGACCTGAAGTTGTAGATGTTTTGGGACACATCACTCTCCTCATGGCTTCAAAGGCACCTCTGCTCCCATGAGTAGGGACTGCTGGATCCCTTGGCACTAGGACAGTGGGCTCCGAACCAGAGGTAGAAGCCGAGCTCATCCGAGCTGAAGCCCCGAGAGGCAAAGTCGGAACCGACAAATCAGTCCAACTATCCTCCCTGTACAAACCAGAGAGTGTCAGCTGCTAGACTCCTCGATCAGCGCCGAGGATGTCCGAGTAAACGGAACCAATGGCACTGGAACAGGCATCGGTTTTGAAGACTCAACAATCATCAAGTCAAACTCCTCTAGCTCCGAAGGACCGGTTTGGCTCGGAGGAGGAAATGAGGTTGATGGCAATACAGTCTTCGGTTCTGAAACCACTTGGCAAATGCCGGTGCCTGTAGCAACTTCTGCACCACATGATCCACATCCAAATCAGAAAGGCTGATCGAGGACTGAGATGAATGGATGGATGGAGGCACTGATTGAAGAACTGGAAATTTTAGTACCTCAGATACGGTTCCAGGACTGGGGACCGGCTCCAAAAAGACAAGATGCTCGTCTCTGAGGGCTGTGGAGCCGACAGATTTTTTTGGGATTTTTTTTACTTCCGAAGAAGTAGAAGCCTTAGAAGACTCTGAAGATTTACTAGACCTGTCCTGGTCACTCAAAGCTTCCTGAAAGGACAGTTTGAGTAGTCCTCTATCTACGAGCTTTCTCTCCTGAAGAACTCTGGAAGAAAAAGAATGACAAATAGAGCAGCTTTCCTGTAGGTGCAAGGCTCCCAGACAATACACAGAATTGACATGGCTATCTGTAACAGACATTTTCTGTCCACATTTTGGACACTTTTTAAAGCCTGACTTAGGATGCTTATCTCTATCCTGGTCAGCCATAATGAACTATACAGAATCTAGAAAAAAACTACTGTAGTACAACAAAGACTAGACACACCCAAAACTAGTTAAATAAGCACTAAACAACTATGGGCTAAATATGTTGCGACTAAACTGTCATTATTAAAACACACACACACTATTTATTTAAACCACTCTAAATAATCTCTCTCTCTCTTATATATATATATATATATATATATATATATATATACACATATATATATATAAAAAACAAAATACTGTGACTAAACTGTCACTGTTCAAAAGCACACAAACTACTTATTTAAACTACTCTGAATATAACAGGCCATTAGAAAAACGAAGGCCAAAAGAGAGCTATATATAATGATGAAAAAGCACACCAAAGGGAAAGGGAAAATCACTATGAAGCTATAAAAGCTAAAGGTATTAAAGACCAACTCTAAAAGTAGAGAAATAACAACAATAGCTAAATAACTTTTAGAAAAGAAAATTGTACTGGCCCGAGCTATGCGAGGAACCTCTGATCTATTGCAGCGGCAAACTAGATCTGGGGTAACTCTAGGTGCATCATGGGATAGGGACTTGGCCTTGAGCTGACTGAAGACCTCAAGCTTTGTAGTAGGCCGACTCGGCTCCGAACCCATCTGTAAGAATGAACGGCGAGATAGAACAACTTCACATGTAGTATTTTGCAAACTTTTACCTATTATGATTCAGATTACCATTCCTCTGCAGCTACGAAAAGGAACAAATGTTGAAATGTTCAAGTAATTACATACAAGTCCAGCCTTGTGCTGTAGGGGGATAAAGCCCTTACTGCATTCCTGATGACAGAGATTTAACTAGGAGCACAGGCACTAGGGAACTGTGGGTGGAAGGGAACAGATGACACTAGCTTCCCCATCATGGAGAGAGAGAGGCTGCTGAGATTTTCTTGAAGAGCAGCTGATTCAGCTGCTCTCATCTGCATAGCGCCACCTCTAACTACTCTGCAAAAACGTACCCAGGAATCCTTTACCTCAGTAGAAAGTTGGATCACCCAGATCCAACTTATACTCAATCCAAACAAAACTAAGTTACTCATATTTGCTCCTAATAAAACTAAAACCATCCAATCCTCTTTTACCATCACGTCCAATAATGGCACTAACATCTCCCCTACTGACCACCAAACTACTAGGAGTAACTTGATAATAAACTGCTATTTGACACCCATATATCACTAGCAATCAAAAAAGTCCATAAAAAGATGGGCACCTTATACAGACACAAGAAATTCCTATCTGATCAAGCACGCATCACACTCGCCCAAACTCACCTACTTTCTACACTCATGTATGCTGCACCTATCCTTACCTACCCTAGAAAACAGGATCTTGTACAACTAGAATCCTGCTATAATAAAATTGCAAAATTTGCTAACAACTGTAACTACAAAACCCATCATTGTCAGGCACTAAAAGAACTCAAATGGTTAGAACTCCCCCAACTAATTAATTACCAACAACTACAACATAGTAAGACATCCTGACAAAACCTCATCCCTAAACAAACTCCTAACCCACTATACAACAAATTGCCCCTTCCGTTCCTCAGATAGATCTCTCCTCTGTATCTCTAAAGCAATAACTCCGCAGGAAAAGCTCTTCTCTCACAACATTGCCAAAAACTGGAACATCCTCCCCACTTCTGTAACCACAGCTCCCTCAACTGTACTGTTCAAAAATTCTCTCAAGTCACACCTACTAAAATCTTGGTTATGCCCATGCATCACATAATAACACTGTCCAGTAACTGCATAACTGAACTGTAGATGAAGTCCCCCCATGCTCTACTATGAAACTCAGTAACTCCCACTGCAGCAATGTTAAATGCAGTCTCATAATTTTCTGCTACAAACTCAGTAACTCCCACTGCAGCAAAGTTTAATGCAGTCTCCTATTGTTCTGCTACAAACTCAGGAACTCCCACTATAAAATGTAATCCCCTTTCGGACTAACTCTTAACTCTTGTCTTCCTACTACTATAATCATCTTTAACCACTATCTACTTGTTTTTCTATTATACTCACAGAAACCTGTTTAGCATAACTGGAAGCTGATTTAAAAACAAGTGCATTCTTAATGTTAGTGTTTGTTGAGCTGTATTGCAAAATAAGGTGTGCATAAATATGCTTATTATGTTTACTATTAATCTTAAATAACGTTTATCATAACTGGAAGCTGATTTAAAAACAAGTGCATTCTTAATGTGTTTGTTGAGCTGTATTGCAAAATAAGGTGTGCATAAGTATGCTTATTATGTTTATTATTAATCTTAAATAATGTAGAACATTACCTACAGTATACATCTATCGCTTCTGTATAAAAATTTGGAGCTTTTCTCCCTGGGCCTCTGCTGTAAATGGACTCACGTCCAGTTGGACTATCCCGGTTAACAAATGTAAAATAAAATAAATAAATAAAGAGCCAGCTGAGCTCAGCACAGCAAGATGTATACTGCTTGGTCTGGAGGCTATTTTATGCAAGGAAGGAAGCAAGTAAGCATGCACCTTGTGTAAGTGGCAGCTGCAGCCGCAGAACTGGGGAAAGCTGATGTAGGGTGGGAGGAGTCAGGCAAACTTCTCAGCAGCAGTATGACAACACACCAGCATCCTCAATCTCATCAACAGCCCCAGAAGTAGGTTGGGTAAAGCCTAGGAGGGCTAAATCAGGTAAATGAGGAAAGGAAAGGAGATGGTGGCAGCTGACAGTCAGTTGTGGGAAGGGAAAGCAAAAAAAAAAAAAAAAAAAAAAAATAGAAGTTAGGTCCAGCTTGATACAATTAAAACATGATGAAACAATGACACACAGAAACCAGTTGTGCTGCATGTAGATGCTAGAGTCAGTATGGTATACAACACCTTTAAACTTCAAAGGGAAAGCAGCTGTTTATAAATCACTCACAGATACACACAATATACATGCTTGGGGAGAAACTGAACCATTGTTATGTTGTGACTTGGCTTTTCCCTGTTAGGGGTCGCCACAGTGGAACTCCGGTCTGCTAATGACTGGCAGTTGATTTTTATGTACCGAGTTGCCAGCCCTAACGCACAACCTTCACCGAAGGTACGCCCATTCACGCATGTTCCCACGCAGAAGACGCTCTGAGAATCGAACCGGACAGCGTCTTACTGTGAGGCGACAACGCTACTGCAGCACCACAAAACTGAACCATTGTTATAAACAGATTATTTAAGTTTTCTGTTCAAGATACCTTCAAGATTGCAGATGATGTCACTTAATTTACAGAACTATGGCCTGAAAGAGATATATAGATCAGGCAACAAAATACACATACCAGATATTTTGAGTAGATATAGTTTCTTAAAAAAAAAAAAAAAAAAACCATGAATAAATGGTTCAAGAAGAACTTGAATTTCAGAAATATATGACTTAGAATTACAGTTATTGAATGAGGTTACAAAGAAAGAATGATTTGAGCAGCAATTATCGGCAGGGAAATAAATCCAATCTTTCTTTTATTTGAAGGAAGAAATAAGATACAGGCTTAATGATCAATGTTAACAAAATAACAGTTCTCAATTAGCTCATACGTGCTTGACAGGATACATAAATCACATCTGGGTATAGTAAACTGAAATATATAAAAGTATTGGCCAAGAATATAAACTCAGAAATACTGTTTGTGTCATCTTCAATACTTACCATAACAAAAATACAAAGGATGGCATGTCAGCATAGCTAGCAGCATATCACCTGTAAAAGAAATCGAGTGGGCACTGGTGCACTCCGGTTCACTGAAGAAAATCATATTATATATGTTCATTCTTATTCAAAATTCCCTCTAATAATCAAACTGAGAAGCACACGTGTTACTGTGATTACTACACTAAATTTTATATTCTCGATACAGGGGACAACTGATGCTGCCACATCTGATAATGGTCCATTATAAAAAAAAAAAAAAAAAAAAAAGTCTAGCATTCAGAAGATACATGTGCTTGAGCTGGAGTTCAAGCATGCCACAAGCCCATTACAGTGTAATGAACAGCAAAAAGTGGGAAGAACCATCCAAACAGTAAAAAAAAATCTAAAGACAAGAGTAGTATCAAAAGCTATGATAATATTTATCTTGCAATTTTGGAATGTAGGAATTGTTGGCACTCAATCTCTTAGCAGCTCCAATATTAATGACAAAGTTAAATGTTAAATTACTTTTAACTACTGATGTCTGAAAATCAAAACAAAGTAAAATAAATCAGAACAGAGAGAAATATTACTATCACAGAAAGTGCAGAAGACTGCCAGCTTTACAAGTTGGAGACCAAGAAATAAGAAAAGAGCCATAAAAAGTTTGCAGCTTGAAGTTAAAGGAGTTGGGCAAACAGCTAAACCAAGATCCTATGCTGTTTACAGGGAATAAGAAAAGCTGTATAAGAAAACTTGCAGACACTTATACAAGATAAATATGTCAAAATCAAAAATGTAAGAATGGACAGGTCTGCATTCTGCACTGGGTTGACACCCCATTCAAGACTGCTTCCTCTACATTGTGTTTAGTGAATGCTGAAAAGTATCCATCTCCCCAGGCACACATGGAGTCTGAATAGGATTACGTGGGTAATCACAGAACGAATGAAAATTCAAGAAAGAACATCAACCAGAAAAACACATTCAGTCCTTCTGCAAGAAAATGGTGACTGTGGGAACTGTGGTCGTCATGAGTTACAGAGACTCCTCAACTCAAGTCTCCAAGTAATGTTGTACAGCAACAACAGCTGTCCAAAAAAAGATCAAATAATCAGTGTAAATTGGTTTATTACATAATCCAAACATAGCAAATAATGGAAGAAACAAAACAGAAATAAAACCTGTCGTGATTATTTTTTCAGCCAAAATAATGCCAATTGCCAACAAGCCAAAAAAGACTGAAACCACAGGAGAACAGCGAATATCAAAAATCACTCTTCTCTTTAAAACTTCTTTTTGCAAGGGAGGCAAGTCCTTCCATCCATAGCTCCCCGAAATTATATCAACTTCGAGATCACCATACTTTGGAGAAAAGGGAATATTACGAGAAATGGCAGCTTGGATGTGGTATACACAGATCCAATCTTTCGGTCATTCAGTCTCCGTATTTCGGGACTCGTTCTAGCAGATCCTGACATTTTAAATGGTTACCTTATTGCTCTTTTGAGATACACATTTCCCTCCTTGCCTATCCTCATCCCTAAAAATCCAGACTGCCAATCATGCAACTCGAATCAAGTTATAGCAGAGCACATTCACTGTCATACATGGACTGCTTCCCAGACTCGCACAAAAATAACAGCTTTTTGACTGGGTATATCTCCAATGTTTGAATGTGAGTAAGTGAAAGGAGTTCTGACTACAGTAATGCTTTTTAATTTGATTCTCTCTTTCTCACACGCACACAAAGTTGCCCCTACTGATTATCACACGCGCACAAAGTTGCCCCTACTGATTATCACACGCACACAAAGTTGCCCCTACTGATTATCAAAGTAATTACTATCAAGTGACTACAGGGAACATAAGCTTTCACACACAGACTGCCTCTCCACCCCACAAAATAACTATGTTCTGGCTAAGTACACCCAAGATGTCTGAATGTGATAAGATTGCCTGCTGTAGTGGCAGGAGCAGCACTGCTCTGCTTGGTATTCATGCTTTCCCAGCCCGCACCCTCCTAAAATTACTACCTAAAACAAGGGAGATATGGATCACTGCCACTGGCAGTGTGTGCTGATCTCACCCGCAAGTCTACCGGTTATACTGTCCTGTGCAAGTAACAAAAGATCACTGTAGTAAGCCATGATGCCATCTGCATCTTGGCAATTAATGTGAGTGCATACATCATTTAGTAAAGGGTTATGGATGGGGTAGCCATGGCCTATTACTATGTGACAGGAAGGAAATTAAATGTCAAGCTAATGAATAGGTAGTCCGCTTAGAATAGCTATTGTCTAGGACAATCTAAAAGGCTTGAATGAATGCAAAATTATGTGCTTGCTGCAAATCATTTATTTGCTACTATTCCTTTCAGTAAAAGCTGACCCATACAGACAACCTGAGCTGATGACCGTGAAAAGTTATTCTACAACTGTGGCTTAAGCCCTATTACAAACCAGGTACTTATTGCTTTGGGACGATCTCTGACTGACTCTGGTTGGAGCAATGTCGTGAGGCTGGCTAGCTAAACAAAGACTGCAGATTGTATGTCTTTTTTCTGTTTTGGTGACTAGTCCTGCTTCACTCTGCCATACTATTCACAGCTTTATTTCGCTTACAGAGAGTTGGCACTGTGTATAACTGCTATCCATATCCTACCACAAACTGTTTCCTCCATAACTGGAAATATGCTATCACGGACTATAAATTATGTCACACAAGAAACTATTGTACTCTGAGATTTTAGCAATAATTGGATTAATCAAAAGGAATGACCTAACACCATCACTCTATATAAATTTTCTGAAATGATTAATTCCCCCACCAAATTCATAAAAAAATTAAGATGAATACAGTACTTGACTGGCTATTAAGCAATGCCCCTGACAAAAAATCTTGGCTACAGGCTCACTTCTAGACTCCCTAAGTGATCTTAATCCCACATATGCCATCTGACAATGCAGTGAAACCTACAAAAAACATCTCATACAATCACAAAAATTTTAGTGCAACCTCCTTCACTCTACACTTGGGCAAATCAGCTGGTCTTCCCCAATAACATAACTAGATCAAGCAGTTAAAAATTTAATTTTTACTTTCTTTCATTTCTCAACAGTCAGTCTCCACTAAGAAAGCATGTCAGATCTAAACCAATCCCTTGACTTACTAGAAACGGCAAACAGGTAATGCAAGAAAAAGATAAAGCATGAAAGCTATGGTATACAGTCAAAACTCAAACCTTCTAACAGACATATAGACAGCTGAGAAAACTCTCCAAAAAGTCATCTAAATTCAAACAAATGTTTCTTCACACAACTCAAAAATACTAACCTTTCTAAGCCAAAAGGTTATTGGCCAGCCATAAACAAACTTCTGAGAACTGGAAAAAATACACAGACAAATCTCCTATCAAATGAAATAAACCAAAACACTAAACAATTCAACCCCACTTCATCTAAGTAACATCTGCAGCACTAAAGAATTTAACAGATAGACCATTCAGTCCATTGAGAACAGCACTTCAACATTTTCTCTTTAACCGGGTCCCAGCTACCATTATACAAAATACTCCTATAACAATTGAAAACTAAAACATTAGCAGATGGCAAACTGCTGAATACTTAACATCTGCCACAGATGTCATAGCCCACCCTATATCAATAATAATCAACGGGTCCATATTAGAATCATATACACACAAACTATGAAAAATCATGTATCATTCTGCAACATAAAGGAGGAAAAACTGTGGAATTATCCAACTTTTGGCCAACAGCCATACTCTCTTCCTGCTAAAGTGTCTCCTAGACTACAACCAACTCTCTCCCACCCAACATGGCTTTCACCCTTGGCATAGCACCATTACAGCTCTTCTCTCCCTCCACAGCACAACAAATCAACTTACAGATAGAGGTAAACTATTCTCTTCCATACTCCTGCAGCAATCAAAAGCATTTGTTACAGTCAACCAAACTACTACA
Organism: Protopterus annectens; assembly: GCF_019279795.1. Classification (NCBI taxonomy): domain Eukaryota; kingdom Metazoa; phylum Chordata; order Ceratodontiformes; family Protopteridae; genus Protopterus; species Protopterus annectens. Next base: position 202,910,542 of record NC_056732.1, on the reverse strand, counting down.
GATACAGCTCTCCCTTGGTCTCCCCACCTCTACCCTAACATGGTTTAAAAAAGTACAGTTTTGTACCTACCATAAATGTAGATGTTCGAGGATTCCATTGCTGCAGTCCTGACTATTGGGTATAGTCCGCGTCCAGTCGGCCCGAATACCAGAGTATAAGGCTGACGTCGGTCAGGGCGCATTAGACTGACGTCAGTACGTCAGGGTACTAATGCGCATGACCGACGTCATATCCTCAGTCTTTTCTTGCCCCAGATGTCAGAAGACCCTAAAAAGACAAGTCCCAAAACAACCTGCACCAAAAACATGTACAATATATACAACAATATATATATATATATATATATACAGAAATATAAACATGTAAACTCACCTACACAACCACCCCTAAATACAGAGGGTAAGGAGGGAGGGTAAATTGGACTGCAGCAATGGAATCCTCGAACATCTACATTTATGGTAGGTACAAAACTGTACTATGTTCTTCGTCTTCCATTGCTGCAGTCCTGACTATTGGGTAGAATCCCAAAGCAGAGGTAAGGGAGGCTGGCAAATTATAAAGTAGTAGGAGCTGACAACATGCCTTGTAAAACAGCTGTGGCAAAACCAGCCCTAGACTTAGAGTAGATAGGAAGGTGATAATGCCTAGAGAAAGTATGCACTGAACTCCAAGTAGCTGCTTCCAGAATATCCTTAGTTGCCACCCCTTAGAAATGCTGTTGAAGTGGCAGTAGCCCTAGTGGAATGAGGCCTAATCCCAGCGGAATCTCCTTGCCATGATGGGAATAACAAAATGCAATGCAAAAGCCAATCCACCTAGAAATAGTTTGTTTTGACACAGGCTTGCCCTGAGAACTCAAAGCAAAAGAAACAAACAACTGCTGAGACTGCCTAAAATCCTTAGTCCTGCTTAAATAATAACGCAATTGCCTGTGTACATCTAAAGTGTGCAAAATCTTTTCCCCTTTATTTTGAGGTTCTGCTAACAACGTAGGCAAATGAATAGTTTGGTTTAAAGCCACACTAGAAACCACCTTAGGCATAAAAGAAGGATTAGTGCGTAATGATACCCTATCCTTATGGAAAATCAAAAAAGGCTCTACTGCCATAAGGGCCTGCAACTCAGACACCCTTCTTGCAGAAGTAATAGCCAACAGAAAAGCAGTCTTCCATGACAAATATTTCAATTCAGCAGTAGCTGCAGGCTCAAAAGGTTGTAGAGTAAGTTTTCCAACACAAAATTGAGATCCCAAGCAGGAGTAGGAGCTCTACGTGGGGGTCTTATATTCTTTGCCCCTCTAAGAAACTGCTTGAACAAAGGATGCGAAAACAAAGGTGGGTCACAATCATAGTGAGCTGAAATTGCTGCAGCATGAATCTTTATGGAAGAGAAGGACAAACCTTTGTCCAATAATTCAGTAAGATATTGAAGAGCCACACTCAAATTAGGCTCTGAAATCTCCAAATTCTTTGCTGTACTCCAAAATAAAAATCTCTTCCATTTTTCTGCGTACACTCTCCTTGTACTAGGCCTTCTAGCTTCCATAATCACATTTAAAACTTGTTGAGGAAGTTGAGACCTGCTGTGTTTCAACACAGAATATGCCAGGCTGTTAGATGAAGAGAGTGAAGCTTGACATTGAGCAGATGACCGTCCTTCTGAGATAACAGATGAGGAATCAGAGGTAAAGGCCATGGAGGCTTCTTTACCAGACTCCGTAGTAGTGGGTACCAGTGTTGCGAGGCCAATCTGGAGCTATCAAAATCATCCTTGGCCTGTCTTGTCTGACCTTTAATAGTACCTTTGGAAGAAGCGGTAGAGGTGGAAAGGCATACACATGAAGGTTTTTCCAACTGAAAGACAGAGCATCCACTTTCCAAGCTGTGTGATGAAACCCCTTTGTGCAATACTTTGGCAGCTGGTGGTTTAGTGGAGAAGCGAACAGATCTATGTCTGGAGTTCCCCATGACACTGTCAGTTTCTGAAATACATGAAGATCCAGTTTCCACTCGTGGGGATCCATGATTTGTCTGCTTAACACATCTGCTAAGGAGTTCTGTGCTCCTGGCAGAAACCTTGCCTGAAGAGTTAGTTGCAAGCTTAGCGCAGTCTCCCATAAAATCATTGCTTGCCTGCATAGAGGATAAGAATGTGTTCCCCCTTGCTTGTTGATGTACCACATGACAGTTGTGTTGTCTGTTAGAATCAACACCTGCCCTGGAAGAAGTAACTCCTTGAAAGCCATTAATGCAAACTGGACTGCTAACATCTCCTTCATGTTGATATGTAGATGCTGTAGTCTGGCAGGCCACTTGTCTTGTATCCACTTTCCATTTAGATGAGCTCCCCAAGCAATGTCCGAGGCATCTGTCGTTAGAATCTGACTTGCCTCTGAGCGGGTCACAGAGAGTCCCTTGTTTAGGTGACATTCCTGAGCCCACCACAAGAATTCTTTTTGAAGGCAAGGTATTATTTGAATGACAGTGTCCAAATCCTGGCAGTGCTGTGTCCATACATTTTGAGATACCATTGTAGCTTCCTCATATGCAGTTTGGCATTGGGAAGCACCAGAATACAAGATGCCATGAACCCTAATGCTTGAAGGACTGTCCTTGCAGTCAGCACGGACTGATGAGATAGTTGATGGAAGTAAAGTGACAGACTCTTTTGTTTGTCCGGGGTTAAAAAGGCCATCTGGGCTGCTGTATTCAGTCTCACACCCAGAAAGCACATGTCTTGAGAGGGTACTAGACTGGACTTTATTTCGTTCACAGAATACCCTAGGCATCTTAGCACTGCTATAACATATTCCAGATGCTGTAGAAGGTCTTCCTTTTCTTGAGCCAGAATCAGGCAGTCGTCCAAGTAAGGATAGATTTGAATTCCTTGAAGCCTGAAGTAAGCTATCACTGGAGCCAGAACCTTTGTGAATACTCTGGGCGCAGTAGATAAGCCAAAGGGCAATGCAGAGAACTGATAATGAGAATTTCCAGCCCGAAACCGCAGATACCTCCTGCAACTTAGCCTTATAGGCACATGAAGGTAAGCTTCTTTGAGATCTAAAGTTACCATCCAGTGATCTTTGCCCAGCAGAGGTAAAAGTTGTTGTAACGTCAACATCTTGAACTTGGGAATGTCCAAAAACGTGTTGAGGAGAGATAAATCCAAAATTGGTCTCCACGTGTTCCCCTTCTTTGGTACAAGGAACAGGCGAGAATAAAATCCTAGGCCCCTTTCTGATACAGGGACTGGCTGAATGGCCCCTATGTGAAGTAACTGTAAAACTTGCTTGTGAGCCTCTTTTCTTTGCAGAGGAGGAACGTCTGGCATGCCTTTGAAAGGGGGCATTGTATGGAAATAAAATCTGTAACCGTGGTGAATGATATCCAACACCCATTTGTCTTGAGTAATTAAATCCCAATTTTCTTTGAAAAGAGACAGTCTTCCTCCCAAAGGAGCTGCCAAACGTGAATCTGCTGGCAGCTGAAAAACAGGTCATTGGGTCTGTTTACGAAAGGACTGACCCCTGCCCTCACCAGAAGTCTGAGCAGGTGAACTCCTGTTCTAGGCCTAAAAGAACCTTGAGCCCTGCCCCTACCACGTCTAGACCTACCCCTAGACTGAGAATCATAAGCAGGATATGTCCACCCCTTAGCAGGCCAATTTCTACTAAACTTCGGTGGCTGCACCTGCAAAAATCTTTAACAGTTTGCATAGACTTAGCTTTGTCCTCCATTTTCTTTAAAACTGCTTCCACAGGCGAACCAAACAACACATCAGACTGTAAAGGAGCATCCAAAATCCTTGTTTTAACATGCTCAGCTAAATTCTGATCCTTCAACCAGGCATGCCTGCGAAGAACAGAACTGGTAGCAGCCACCCTCGAGGAGGCCTGTACAGCATCAAAACCACATTGCAAAGAATGCTTACCCACTTGTTCAGACACATGAACCAAATCCAACAACTCTTTACACTCAATACCTTCCGCCAAAGCATCCACCTTAGATTTCAATTGTGAAAGGAGATAATTCTGATATTTTAGCATGTGAAACTGACAATTCAAAGCTCTCATGGCTAGAGTGGAAGAAGTATACACTTTCTTTCCCCACCTATCCAAAGCCCTTGCCTCTTTATCAGTGGGAACAGGATTTTTAACCACAGAAGCCTTTACACCTTTAGGCCCTTGAGAAATAGTTTCTGGGTCTGCCCTAGGACTCTTAAACAAATATTTATGAGCTTCGGGCACCCTATAATACCTATCAGGCTTAACAGGAGCAGGAGGCAAAGAGTCAGGGTTCAGGGAAGCCTCTGCAAAAACATCTTCCACCACATTCAACACAGGAGGAATAGCTAAAGGCCTATGCTGGGGTAAAAACAAGAACTCCCTAAGCCTTTTCCTGGAGTCAGAGTAATCCTGGCCTTCCCATTTAAAGTGCTCCCTCATGGAATGCAAAGTCTCTGAAAATGAGAAATCCTCAGGTGGAGATGCTGTAGGAGTGGAATCATCCACATCAGAATCAGAATAAGTAGGATACTCCTGCAAATCTTCCACAGAAGATTCTGAAGCCTCTGAACACTGTTCAAAACTATCAAACTCCGGTTCCACCCTAGGCCTCTTATCAGGCGGAGGCATAGAACCCCTAATCATAGTAATCAAATCTTCTGCCATTTTAAGCATATGTTTCTTAGGTACAGAACCCGAAATGCTAGGAGAAGCCCCCACTGAAGCTGAAGTAGGCCTACCTCTCAAAGAAGTTTTGGCAACAGAAGGAGAGGCCCTAACTACCTTGGGAAGAGAGGGAAGAACAGTCACCTGAGAAGCCCCTCAGCCTGGCCTACCTCCTGAGAAGGCACATCCTGTAAGAGTATAGTTTCTGCCTGGGACTCCATGGAAACTCCTGGCAAAACCTCCGGCTCCACTGAGCCTTCTAAAGAACCGGCGTCCGGGACTGCGGTTCCTCAACCCTAGGCTTTACTGTTTTATCCTTGCGCTTCTTGGAGGCGGGCGTCGGAGCATCCGGCGGCATTTTATAATTACAACGCTTCCCAAACACTAACCTGGCACAGTCTAACCTCCTCTTAATAGTGCGTTTGTTAAACCTAGCACAAGAGCGGCAACCAACAACGTCGTGCTCAGGCCCTAAACAAGGTATACACAAGGTATGATAATCCCTATGAGGTATCTGTTTCCCACAAGAAATACAGTTATTCACTTTTCTGACATCCGGTAAAATACTGAGGCAAGAAAAACCAAAATGATCCCCAACGGGGTACTTAGCCAACTCTGTTTCGGTCTGAAACTCCGGTTTCGGAAATATTTCAGAACGCCAACCTGCACTCGCAAAACTGCTTCTGCATCGGACCATGCGGCAAAAAAGACTGAGGATATGACGTCGGTCATGCGCATTAGTACCCTGACGTACTGACGTCAGTCTAATGCGCCCTGACCGACGTCAGCCTTATACTCTGGTATTCGGGCCGACTGGACGCGGACTATACCCAATAGTCAGGACTGCAGCAATGGAAGACGAAGAACATCATGATAAATAGGACACAATCCCTCAAATCATAAACATGCTACTCATCCCACCTACTCACAACCATTAGTGTCTTTCAGAGCTGATTCCTAGGTCCTTTTCTTCTGAATATTTTCATAAACAACCTCCATACTGCAGTGGAAGAAGGCTTCCTGGTTCAGTAACAGGATGACTTCACTCTAACCTGCTGAGCTTCAATCATACCATCACTATACATTATTACACAGCAATCCTAATCATGCATCAAATCTTTTCTGAATAAATCTAATCGTTTGACGAACCCAAACAAAACAAAAAATATATTTTTCATCCCCAAACAATACTCTGACCACAAAAATACCTGTACTATGTCATCCACACAGAACACTAGACTTCAAGTTGTCAAACACACTAAATTACTCCAGGTCACCATACAGGATAATCTAAAATTTGACCTACACATCCAAATTATTATCAAAAAGACTCATACCTAAGTATGTCTCCTCTACAAAACATCTCCCTACCTCACCTTGCAATACAGAAAAAAACATTGTCCTGTCATATCTATTGCCTTCTCTCTCCTATTCCTCTCCCCTACTCACAAATGTCATCTCCTCACTTTTAACAAAACTGGATCAATATTATAATAAAAGAGGAAAATCTGCACCCACTTTCCAAGTAAAATCCATCGCTGCCTAGCACTCAACCAGCTAAACTAGTTGGAATTCCTCAACTATCAAAAATTCAGTCAACTTAAACTGGCCCAAAGTATACTTCATCACCCAAACAAATGTCCAGCAGTGAAGACCAGTAATGCTATAGTACTTCCCCATCTAAATCTCTCAGATCTGAGGACCCATGTTTTGCACAAGTCCATAGATCAAACAGAAAACACGATGAAGCAATGTATTCCACATATGTAGCCAAACAATGGAACACTCTCGTACAAGACCCAAGATGAATCTTAAATACAAAATATTACAAAACAAACTATAGGACCAATTTCTTGGATTCCAAGCTATGCTTCCTGCTACTCTTGCCCCGGCTAAATATTGCTACAACTCTGTCAATCTGTCCTCTATCTGTAGTGTCCTTTCGGCCTTGTTGCATAATCTAAGCTTCTAGGTTGTCATCAGAAGGCCGAATAGCTTAGCCCCACCTATAAATTCTTACCAAACAATCTGCTGTCTAGTAGTAATGCCCCAAGCATATTGTATTGCACCAGTCTATTAACCTAATAGAAGCTCTTAACATTATCACTGGTACTTTGTAAAACTGAAATGTAGCTCTGTGGAATATAATGATATTTACTGATCTCATTTCTGTTTTTTCTTTATATAATAATTTTTGTATCTTGTATGTGACATTTACATTCAGTGTTTTTGCATTGCAATGAATTGTAATCAACTAAGATTTGTTAACTGTGGAGCTTTTCTCCCCAGGCCTCCATTAAAAAGGGGCCTGTAATATCCCTGTTGGACTTCCCTGGTAAACAAATGCTAATAAATAAGAAATACGATAAATAAATAAATATTGACTACTACGCTGTCTCACTTCCAGGTTCAGTTTGGTGTTATGTTTTAATTTAATGTTTAGATAACTATAACTGTGCTAAGCAAACATATAATGCTAAACATTTCTAATGGCGAGAACTTTACTTAAAAAATAAAAGTTGTTTTTATGACTTTAAAATAAAAAAGTGAGCTACTTATGTTACTTCAGCATCGTATAATCTGTTGCTGTCATCGAGAACCAAGACAGCTAAGCACCTAATATTAACCAACTAAAATACCACCTGTAATGCTAAGAAAAGGGGGATGGAATGATGATCTAAACTTTTAAATACTTTCAGGAAATCCAAAAAATTACCTGTGTACAGCTGCATCCTCTTCTATGATAAAGAAGAAAAACGGTCACATTTTCAGGATACAATGTGGGATGGGCTGGGAGGAAGCAGCGAAATATTACTATGTAGTGTTCTTTAGGCCTTCTTGCATAATCTAAGCTTCTAGGAGCTTGGGAGCTGAAACGTTTATGGAAAAGTATTCTGAAGAAAGTATCTGCAACAATACATGAAATAGATCTGGACATAATTCATGAGACATGTATAAAGACATAATTAGAAGAACCTGGGAGATAAACATTTAGACAGAATGACCCTGCATCTTACCCAACAAATAATGGGCAGAACTGGTGGGCAAAGCGGCCCTCTTTTTCCATCAGGATCCACTTATATGGTACGCTGAATAGGAATGAAAAAGTTGCCAAATGCTTTAATGACATGGACAGACTCCTCTTGTGGGTGCGACTTTGGTATGACTGAAATGCAAATTCATTGGAGGTGGGACTTGAGAAGATGTGCGTTGTAGAGTAAGGTGGTACAGTGAATCACTATGATGGTAGGTTTTGAGAGGTATGCAATAGGAGAGGAATGTCTCAAGATAATGACAGCAGAATATCAGAGCTAGTTATTTATTGTAAAAGATTTATAGGCAGCAATTTTAATGTGTGATTTTTATGCAGGCTTACTGTTTTTTTTCTAATTTGTGCTGTTTCATGTTCTCCTATTTTTGTAGCTCAGTTCACATAGTGCCTGCCCATACAGTTCAGTGTTTTATCTATTGCTAAAATAAAAATAAAATTGCTGGCAAAATTAGATTAGTCGGGGAGGGGAGATCTACTATACATTTAAACAAATGCCTAATCTAAAATGCTACCTTAATAGTGTAACATGTATAACTGTGTCAAACATCTCTCCTTCCAACATTTACCAAACAATGACCGACTCTGCAGAACAAATAGTAATATACCAGGTAAAATGTTACTCATGACAGCAACTATCTTTGCAAAATTCAAGATTTCCTTTAGGTTTTCATTTGTTGCACAATCGTACTATTTTCGACACTAAAGCTAATCACAATCATCTCTGCAGATCAAACAGCAACAGAATCTGTAAAGTACAACCTACAACAGAAGCAACCTCTGTAAAATGTTTCCAGTATGTTTTGACTAGAAGTACAATCACTGTAAAAAGCTCTTATATCAGCCTGCTACTCCTGTACTGGATTTGGCCCAGGTTGTGGCTGAAAAGGGTACTTGGATAAATCCATCTACTGAATTAACAAATTCTTTACAACAGAACAAGGTTTGGATTGGGACGACTAGGATTAGGCAGGTCACAGTCAACCTGTAAAATCAACTTAGTATATTTCAGGCGAGATTTAGGAGCACAACACTGCTGATGATTACTCAATCCTCAAAGACAACGCACAATGACCCAGTTCTAATTTCACTGGGCAATACAAAGGTATAAGCAACAAAGAAACAGAGACAAATGCTGGAACACATGAAAAACTGACAAAGTGCCTTTAAACGCACGCTGACTAGTGAGACAGCCTTTGTAATCCTGTGAGCAGTTCAGGTAAATAAAACTGCACCAAAAAGACAAAATAAGCAGATTCATGTTCAACAGAAATAGTGCAGTGCCTAAGGAGAGTTACAACAGGAGAAAATGTGCACTATGAGTGTGTCTGACAATGTAGCAAATTTACTTACCTCAATTTTAAAATACCAAAAATTACACATCAAAAAACTCTCGAATGCAAACGTTAACATCCCAAAATTAAATGAGTTAGGAATACAGTTAATGCAAGTTGTGTGTTTATGTCTTGTTTAGTTCTAGGGACATGGATAGGGTTCAGTTAGTGTTAGCACATGAGTAAGGGTAACACTAATCAAGATACACATACATATATACTATCCCTAAAAAACTTAAACACACCTTACACTAGCCCTATGCCTAACTTAACACCAGTACTAACGGGTAACACTAATCAAGATACACATACATATATACTATCCCTAAAAAACTTACACACACCTTACACTAGCCCTATGCCTAACTTAACACCAGTACTAACGGGTAACACTAATCAAGATACACATACATATATACTATCCCTAAAAAAACTTACACACACCTTACACTAGCCCTATGCCTAACTTAACACCAGTACTAACGGGTAACACTAATCAAGATACACATACATATATACTATCCTAAAAAACTTACACACACCTTACACTAGCCCTATGCCTAACTTAACACCAGTACTAACGGGTAACACTAATCAAGATACACATACATATATACTATCCCTAAAAAAACTTACACACACCTTACACTAGCCCTATGCCTAACTTAACACCAGTACTAACGGGTAACACTAATCAAGATACACATACATATATACTATCCCTAAAAAAACTTAAACACACCTTACACTAGCCCTATGCCCAACTTAACACCAGTACTAACCCCCCCCCCCCCCCACACACACACAAAGCCGCACTCAGAATACTGAGAAACGTGGTATTTCCAAATTTTGAGAATTTTGATCCCTTTGTAATTTTGACTTGTTAGATTCTGTGCTCAGAATTGTTCTTTTTCTTAATTCAAACATTGAGCTCATGATAGGGCCCCCTATGTAAGCATATACACCATGAAAGTGCAAAAAAAAAAAGACAAAGAGAATTTGTGTTACCAAAGCTGAAGCCAGAATGAGGAAAACTGATTTAAAAATGTACTACGTATTTTTTCTTCTCTGTTCTAATTTCATAGGTCTATACTAGATCAACAACCACAAATGCCTTTTTAAGCCTAGCCGTGCATCCCAAATCTCTGGCAAGTTCTCGGACCTCTGATATGTATAAGCAGGAGCTTGGGAGACGAAACGTTTACAAGCAGGGACCTAGGAGATGAACCATTTACAGACTGCCTGTATTCATCAGAGACATAAATACCAAACCAGGGATGAATTTCCTGTTTCCCATCCAATTGTCCAAGTTACACTTGAATTGGGTTAGGGAGGAACTATGCTTCACATGGATGGGGGAGCCTGTTTCAGAGAAGCAGTTATCTTTGGGATACATACCCGTCTCTTCAGCAGGTCCTGTTATATCGCAGGTAAGGTTTAATTCTTTAGAATGGGTAATTCTTGTACTGTTTGTTTTGTGGATATGCAGGAGGTCTTCCACGGTGGGGTCCGAAAATGCCTTGTACGTCAGGCATACATCTCCCCTCAACAGCCTATAGTAGACAGACTACAAGTATAGGGCCTTGAGGCTTTTAGTGAGGAACCTCTGTGGACATTCCAGTTGATGGATGTGCCTGGTTAGGTACATACCAAATGGGGCATTGTACTCAATGATAGGTCTGATGAATGCTGAATACAGTCGAACAATGACCTCCTTGGACCTAGATGCCAGACCTTTGTGTATAAGTTGTACAACATAGAATGGCTTCTTAACTACTGTAGCCATGTGATGGTCAAAGGCTAGATTACTGTCTGTGTGTCCCCAAGTCCCTGACTACTGGGTCAACTCTTTCAGGTATGTTGTCAAATGGGATAGTTACCAGGGGTGGATGACCTCCCAAAGGATACTATTATGCATTTCTTGGCATTTAGTTTTAGTCCATGGCTCTGACGCAAGTTATTTTTCTGTGTCAGCGCTTCCTGTGGAACGTTTGGGTTGGTAGGGGATTATATGACTGCTCCTAATTTGCAATCATCTGCAAATTTATTCAGCCAGATGTTTTTGATATTGACCTTGACTTAAGAGAAGTAAATGTTAAAAAGGAGCAGTCCCAGGACCGATCCCCGGGAGACTCCACTTGTGACTGGCCCCTCTGTAGAGGTGGACTCCCAAAGTCTACCTTCCTAGTTCCTGTCTGTGAGCCAGCTGGCTATCTACAGGGTGATATAAGGGTTTATACCCACCTCTGGAGTTTGTCAACAATGCCTAAATGGGGTACTGTGTCAAATGCCTTGGTCAGGTCAAGGTAAGTGGTGTAAACTATTCTGCCTTCATCCATTGCTTTGGTGACTTTCTCAAAGAAATCTATCAGGCTGAGTAGGCATGAGCTGCCCTTAATGAAACCAAATTGGGTTGGGTCCGGTGTCTGGTGGTTTCATTTGTCATTATTGATCATTTCCATGATAATTCTTCCCATGGCTTTGCATATAAGACTAGTGAGACTTAAGGATCTCTAATTTCCAGGGTCCGTAAATGGCCCACCTTTGTGCAGAGGGATGACTGCTCTTGTTCTCCATTTGTGAGGAATGAAGCTTGTCTGTAGACTACAGTTAAACAGTAATCCAGAAGGCTTGATAGATCATGTTTCACGCTATTCAGAAAGCATTCTGTGATAATATCTGAGGCCCAGCAGTGCAGTTTCTTGGTCTTAGAGACCTCTTCTCTAATGATAGTGGGGGTAAATTTCATGGCATTTCCTGAGGGGGAGGTTGAGGGGGGGAGAAAAGGGTGAGGCTACAGCTGAACTTGTCTGCCTGTAGGTTTGCTACATCTTCTGGCTCAGTATACCTGGCTCCATTAACAATGAGCTCTGCACACAACTGTGTACTGCCTTTGAGGTTGTGGACATAGCTTAAGAATGCCTTGTGGTTGCTCTTGGCCTGGGAGGCCAAATTTACCTCAAATTTGGTTTTGGTAGACTTTACTTGTCCTCTGAGGCATTTGTTTAGTTTGATGACAGTGCTTTTATTCTGCTGGGCACTACACCTACTAATTTTTGCCATGAGTTTCTTCCTGCTGTTATACAACATACTAATGTTGTGATTCCACCAGGGTGGCTTGTTTTTTAAGTTAGTTCTGTACTTCTTCCTGGTGGGTAAAGTTGTCTCTATACAGCTATCTGGGTTTCTGTGAACAGTTCTAGTTCTGCGTAGGAAGCAGTGTTCTCATGGCTTATGGGGACTTGAAATTTTGCCAGGTTATCTTAATAGTGGGAAGTTAGCTTTAGAGTAGTTCCTGAACATTCTAGGATTAGCTGGGGTTCCAGGTTTTATTTTTACTTCAAAGGAAACCATTTTGAAGTCTGACCTTACCACAGAAGACATTAAAGTAGGGGGTGTGAAGCACTCTCCCATATTAGCGAGGACCAGCAACAGTATGTTTGCACCCCCGGTCAGTGCATTGACAATCAGGTCCAGGGAGTGTGTGTTTTGCATTTTGTTAGAAATGCATTTGTTCTGCAAAACTTGTGCTTCCCATGGCCTGGAAAGTATGACATTTTCTGTTTTTGAATACAAAAAGACATGTTGTTGTTGTGTCTTTCGGCGTTTCCCAGTTAGGGGTCGCCACAGCGGAACTCCGGTCCACTAATGATTGGCAGTAGATTTTTACATGCTGGCTTGCAGGGCCTAACGCACAACCTTCAACGAAGGAACGCCCATTCATGCATGTCGCCACACAGAAGACGCTCTGAGAATCGAATGGGCAACGTCTAACTGTGAGGTGACAACGCTACCGCAGCACCACCACCGCAGTATGTATGAACATGAAATGCCTCAAAGTATAATTTTCTTAAATGCTTGTATTTCCTGTGCTAGTAGGTCATAAAATGTAATCGCAGTCCACTTCAAACAAGTAAAACAACTTTGAAATGGCTGATAGCCCCTATCTCTGGCAGTAAACCTCAGGTGAAGAAGTCCACATCTCCTGAAAATAGTTTAGCAGATGAAAGCACTTCTTTCACTTTAGTGGCTCAATAAAGTTTCTTTTTAGTTCATCTAAATTGTGTTTTTATTTTTACCACTTCAAAGAACTAGCTGAACTGTAAAAAGAAAGTAGAAATTACAACGCAGACAAGTAAGAGATATAGACAGCCTGTGTATTGGTGCTCTTTATTGTGTCTATACTAAAGTAATTAAGCTCTTGTTCTTTACATGCGGAAGAAGTGGTTTAGCTACTTTTGCTTTAGCAAAGCCAACATCTACAAATGGAAATAATGTAATTTTTTGGGGGAAAATAACTGTGGAATCAAAATGTTTATAAATATTGCAAACTGGTCTCTGTTGTATCTTATTTTGCTTGGAAGAAACTGGTGACATGTCTTTAAAAGGTCTACCTCAATTTTCTTAATATTTCTCTAACTCGCATTAGTCAGGGCCAGTATTTTGTAGTAAGAAATAGTTAGGAGATCCAGTTATCTGTAGATATGATTTTTCAGTATATACTCCATCCAGAATAACTGTTATTTTATTCTTCTATGTGCACACTCGCATTCCTTTGCAAATTTAACTTCTAACTACACAGTTGACCTATTTAAGTTTATTCACTTTCAGGCTCTTGTGGCTGGTTTTTATTATGTATTTATTACTGCTGTTTATTGCCTGAAAGAAGGGTTAGCATGTACTACTGGTTAACAAGCAGTAGCCTCATCTCCACGTTTGACTTACATAAGAGATAGAAGTCTTTGGCATTCCAATGTGCTGGCAGCCCTGCTATGCCAGGAATTAAATTGTGGGGAATTGAAAAATTCCGCCACCCTTCCCTAGGAGAGTGTGTGTGTGCGTGTGTGTGTGTGTGTGTGTGTGTGTGTGTGTGTGTGCTTGCTGCTGGCGTGTGTGTGTGCGTGCGTGCGTGTGTGTGTGTGTGTGTGTGTGTGTGTGTGTGTGTGTGTGTGTCTCTAAATAATAGCTTGTGTGAAAGGCAGTTACTATGAGCAAGGGATACTAAAAGACACTGCGATTCACACAGACAACACTGAGAAAGGGGCCTCGATGTGTTATGTCATGGTGATCATGGTGATCTGTGTGCAGTCTAATCTGGGAGTTAATGTTGAAATCTCATAACCAAGACAGCAACACAGACTGCATTTTGTGAACTAACAAAGTTAAACTTTTGGGCACTTTCTTTCTTTCTTTTACCCAGTGGGTACCAGTGATGTGACTCGACAGACTATCCCTCTTTTGCTAGAGAGGACCTTTTCTTTTTACTTAGACATTTAATGCCACTGGTCATCACATTTTGTGGCAGTGACCATCTTTTTTTAACATACCTGTCTGGCAGTGGCAGGATTTAAACCCCACATGAGCTACCCATCCCAGGATATATCATCGTGTTTCAGATATGTAGATATGTAGTCTGGGCACCAGACTACAGGCCACAGACTATATGAGAGATTATATGTGCTTTGAAAAAGATAGAGCAAGTAATAATATAAGGCAACTTTTCATCTCAAAAAGAGTATATGATTTTTTTTTAATTCATTGTTTGTTGACTGAGTCAGTCCCACTAGTCTAGTGCCTCTTTTCAAGGAGGAAACCCATGATGGTATTTCTACTACAAGGGGGAATTTGACTAAGGCATCAGTGAACTTTCCGTACACTTTTCTTCAGGTACAATGGGATCTTTTGCATTCACCTGAGTTACCACCAACTCGCCCAGATGAAATCTCTCATCCGAAGGAGAGCACAGGCAGGAGTGCAGAGTCCCCTAATGTTGCACTGTAGTGTCAGAAATCCAATAGCCTGGAGTGGAAATCGAACCCACAGCCTTCTGGTCTTCTAGTAAAAAAGGAGTGCGTGCTACCTGTTGCATCACTGACACTACTGCATATGAAGTATAGTCTCCTGACAAACATAGGGTGTAGTCACAGAAGAATCACAGGACTATGAATGACAACTAAACCACAAATTTAAAGAAACCATGTTTTTTTTTTTAATTTGCTGCACCATGCAAGGGAATACCAATCAGTTCCTACATTTCTGTTCTTTTCTCACAGAAATAATGATAAAAAAAAAACTACTTGGCAATAAACCTTTAGAATAGAAATTTCCTCCTTTCTAATCTGGGATGTAATCACCTATACAAATTAATCACTCTTCCTGCAAATCTAAGCACATGAATGGTGAGATCATCCTTCCTGGAATGTTAGGCAGCTGAAACGGGAAAGTTCCACATCTAATTCTGTCTCGCTGTGTTTACAAATGTTCATAAGATGGACTTTAGAACTTTTTTCAATACAGCATTTCCTTTCTTTATCTGGCTCAGTTACAAATGAGTCAGTATCACTTTACAGTTTAAACCGAGGGGAAATTAATACAAACTCCATATTTTGGGTGATTATATTAACTAAATAACATATCATTTGGATAAAAAAACAGAAATGGTCTTAACTACTTAAAATAAAGGGAAATTCAAACAAACACTCTGAAGATGATGCTGCAAATTTTGACAAGAAGCTCTATAACATACCACGAACTGTATTTGCTTTTCAGTGGGTGAAACATGCCTCTAATACAGAAACTTTCCTCTGAATACTCTCTACTAATATTTTCATGCCAAACATACTACTGTAGACTAAATATTTCAATAATGCTACTACCTGGCGCTTGATAAAAGTTTCAGCCTACAAATGTTTGTCTTGTTTAGTGATGCAGATACCTACATCTGAATTATAACATTTTTGTCAAGTCCAAAATGTGCCATATCAGAAGAAACGTACATCAAAAAGTGAATTAAAACCCTGCAGTTCTCAAACAAGCTGGCATAAAGGAAATCTAAAGAAATGGAAAAAAATGCATACCAGTTATAAGCCGAACAAAAAGTACAGCTGTCAGAAATGGCGGGTTCAAACTAAGGAAATATCAGTTAATCCAATAACTGGGAAGGAAGAGGCCACTCTTTTCAATGCAGAGAGGGGATAAATGACAAACGTGATAATAACACTAAATAAAATTTAAGTGCGAGCAGAGAGAGATACTATAGAAGTAGGACTGCCAAATGAATTCTTCTGGTTTAATTTTTACGAATGAAGATAAATTTACTTAAATCATTCAGTAACTGCCTTTAAAGAGGCTTGTCCATTTCCTTTGTCTACCAGGCCATGGCTAAAAAGGTACACAAGGGTCAGTTCCCTTGCAGCCACTTAAATAATCAAGAAAATAGATTAAATCCAAGAAGAATGGAAGCATTGGTAAAATCCCCAGCTATGATTTTTAACATAACACATTGGCATAAAAATAAAATAAGAAAAACATATTGGTACACACAGAAGAAAACACCTGAAAGGATGAACGCACATCAGAGAAAAAACTAAGTTGAAAGAATAGTACCATACAGAGATGCTGTGCAGAGCACCTGAGAATACCAATTCAGAAACTGAGCGTCTAGCCTTTCAGGGCAAGTATTTCATAAAATGCAAAAAACATAGTGTTATCAGCAGTCAAATCAACTATTATTATAGTATTACTGACTAACAGATACAATTATTTTGAATTATGAGAGACACACGCACACACACACACACACAAAACTAGTACTATAAGCAAATATCAACGGTTAATGTTTAAATTATCACATTAATTCCTCATGACATTAATGTATCCAATGTGAATATGTGAGGGTACTTACAACTGCGTTTCTGCACTGAAATATTAAAACCCCTGCAAAGTGTCAGTTAAGTTTCCAACCTGGATAGCATGTAGCATCTTAATGAATGTGCAGCACACTTCTCAACTTATTACTTCAATGATCAGGGACAAGGGCCCAAAATCAAAGCTAGAGTTTAAATATTGCTCTTGTACACTTAGGAAGTTGCTAGAACAGGTTTTGCATTAGTATGCTTTTTTTGAAGTATATAACATCTGAAATTCAAATATCTGTTATTATTTAGTGACTGCAATCCACAATGTTGTTGTTGTTTGTCTTTCGGCTTTTCCCAGTTAGGGGTCGCCACAGCGGAACTCTGGTCTGGTAATGATTGGCAGTAGATTTTTCATGAACGCCAAGGAGCCAGCTTGACGTTTAACCTTCAACGAAGGCACGCCCATTTACGCATGTCTTGACTGCAATCCACAATAATTTGTCAGAAAACTATACATTTTATGAGAAGCGGACAAAAAATATGAGACAAAATCACGGATTGTACAGAACTACACAGTCACTTTGTTGTCCACACAAATAGCAAAGTATGCAACGCAAAGAAAAAAGCATCCTGAAGCAGTGTCATTTTCATTTGTCTAACACCGAGTATATAACACAGCAAAACAGCATAAATGAATGACAGCATTAAACCATACATACAACAAAAAATGTTGTACTACTCATCTGTGGAAAAAAAAATCTTACAAACTGTTAACAATCCTAGAACTCTGCCATTGTGGTGTGTATCCTGACGATGTCCACTTTACTTTTCTTGGTCTGCACTCCAACTTGCCACAGCCACAATACTGATTTTGTTATTATAATAAAAAGTAAAGAATAAAACAGATTAAGAAAAAACTGACAAGTTTGGTGACACACTTTTCTTTTACACTTCTCATTTGTCTAAACCACACATTTTATTTCAAGTTTTGTGCAGCTCCAGCCCCTATTTCTTCAGTTATTGTAACTTCTCACACTGCTGTATGTTTGCACATACAAGCCAAAAAAAAAAAAAATTGCAGGCAGCTGGTCCAAAACAAGTGAAATCATGATTTAAAAGTTTCCAGTCTTATTTCGTGGCAGTCTGATTTTTTTTAAGTTAAAAATTTATTTTCTACAAAATTCTGGACAACTGAAAGGTATGGTAGGCTGCAAGCATCACAAAGCTTGACAATGAGGGTGGTACTTTAAGTGAAACTCAGACATAACAGATAAACTCTCCCAGCTAAGCATCAACCCGTATGTTACCAGATGGGTAGCTAACTGGCTCACTGATGGAACCCACTCAGTCAAAATAGAGGAAGCCACTTCTGCTAGTAGACCCGTAACAAGCAGCATACCCCAAGGATCAGTCTTGGGGCCTCTACTGCTTGGGATACATTTTTTCTGTGGTGCAAGCCAAAACCAGTGGTCTATGGCTGACCACCTTTGCAGATGACTGCAAGCTGGGTGCTGTCTTAAATTCCCCTAGTGATGTGAACATCCTCCAAGAGGTCCTTACCCAAACTAATGATTCAAACTGAATGCCAAGAAATGCATCATTATCCCCTTTGGGGGAAATGGCACACCCACTAATTATCACAGTAATAACAACATACTAAGTATGTAATCATTCCTGATGGACTTGGGCACCCAGGTTGATAGCAACCTGCCTTGACTACCACATTGCCTTCACTGTACGGATGGCTTTTTACATGGCCTACCTCATAAGTAAGGGTATTTCATCCAGGAACAAGGAGATCATAACATACCTGTACTCCTCTCTTATCAGACCCATTAAGGAGTACAGTGCCCCCTTTGGCATGTACCTTGCCAAGCACATGCAGCAGCTGGAGAGAACACAAAAGTTCCTGACCAGGAAAATCAAGAGTCTCAAAAACTTATGCTATACAGATAGGCTAAAAGCCATGTCCCTCTACTCAGTCTCGTACAGACTGCTCAGAGGTGACCTGTGTCTTGCATACAAGGCCATCTCAGAGCCAGCTTTGACGAAGTTGCTGAATATCCGCAAGTCAAATTCCACTCGCCCAACCACACGCAAGGCCTCAACCTGGTTTGTGACATTAACAGAACTTGCTGGCACGATAGATTTGTGCCCCAAAGACTTCCCCTTCTGTGGAATAGACTCCCTTCTCCATGTCAAGCAGAGTACCTCACTAGCCCTCTTTAAGAGGAACCTGGACGACTGCTGGACAGGGGAAACAGGTATTGACTTTGTAGGAATATGGGCAAAATTCTTGGCTAGGCTTATAAGGACCTCCGGGTCAACAGTGTAGTATCGTCCTATGAACTTATGAACCTATTCGCAGTTCTAAAAATGATACTGCAATTTGCTATGTTGGCCTCAAGACAGCAATGATTCAGAGTTTCAATGCCTTTAGTAAAGTCAATGTGAATTTGTAGGTGTAGCTTGAACATTTTACAAAGTTCTAGAATTTACAGAAAGCAAAAAGGCCATATTTACTTCTGGACTAGAAAAGCTGTGAATCTGACTAGCTCTTTTTTACAAGTACACTAGAAGTGAAAACCAATGTAATCTGTTCAATTTGATGCGTGTTAAATGCATTTTTGTCATTCTTATTATTTTTTTTCCTCACAGACAGACAACACGAAGTATTTTTCTGAAGAGCAATTTAAGAATATTATGTGAAAAACAGACTCCTGAAACATGTTCTAGAAGATGCACCTGGATGACTTAAAAATGCTGCCTTAGCTTGTTTACTCAATGGATTTTCTAACTTTATGCCACATAACGCACGCACTCAGGTCTCAAAAACAGGTACAAATATGACTCTGTCATTGTACACATGTGGGTGTGAATGACCTGAGACGTACCTCCCTGGACTACATGAAAAAAGACATGGAGGAGCTCTCAAATTATGTAGCCCAGGCAGGTATGACTCTAGCCCTAAGCAGCATCCTACCATCACCCAGACATATACCAGAGTACAAGCAGAAAATGATTGATTTCAACAATTGGCTAAGTTTCTAGTGCCATTCTAAGGGGATCCCGTGTCCGTCTGCCTGGGGTGACATGATTAGCAGACCTCTATGCTTTACCAGAGATGGCCTGCATCTGTCACCCCTAGGCTTCTGGATACTAGCCAAGGCTTTTGCCACCCCTATAGTGCCTTTTTTACATGGTGTTCCAAAGACCAAATTACCACTGTAACAGCTACAAACAAATGCAATCTGAGGGTCATGCTGCTCAATGCTAGAAGTCTAAATTTCAAAATGCACTCGCTCGAACCACTTCTTAAAATGGAGAACATCGGCATTTGTGCTGTAACAGAGACCTGTCAAGGAAGCAGAAAGCACACCTGCACTACCAAGCTATATCTCATTCCACACCTTTCAGCCCCAGAACTTGGACTGAAGCTCTAAAGGCGGGGGTGTTTCCATATTCATAAAGGATGCGCACACCTCCAGACTGGTAGCCCAACATAACACATCAGAGATACTTCAGGTGCAGCTAACATTGGGTAAGACAGCGATTCAGGTCATAGCCTGCTATAGGTCCCCAACCATGTCCCAAGACTTGCACTCCACGTTTGTAAGCATCCTGGAGAATATTAGGGTCCAGCCTAACACTCTCTTACTAGATGACTTCAACTACCCCTCCATTAACTGGGTAAACTACTCATGTACCAATACACTTGCCCAACGTTTCTTGGAGTTCATTAATTCCAATGCCCTGGACTAGCTCACTCTTACCCTCACTAGAGGTAGCAACATCCTTGACCTGGTCATTACTAACATGGGCGACCATTGCTCTACACCAATAATCAGCTCCTCCCTGGTTAGATCAGACCACAAACTAATCACCTTGGAAATCCACATCCCACCCATCCCATCAGCGCAAAGGTAACCACCATGAAAAACCTCTTCAAAGCTAACTTCGGGCTCCTAAAAACAGAGGTGGCTAACTTCACAGCACCCATGCAAATGGAAAGTTGTGTGACCGCAGAATCATACACCAATGCACTGTACGAACACGTACGCAATTGCATGGCTCTCACCATACCCAAAAGAACCAAGACGCTCTCCTCCAAAAAAAGGAAGCCACTCTGTTGGTCCCCTGCCATAAACATACTCTACAACAGGAGGAGGAAACTGATGTGGAATAAGGTGAAGTCCCAAGACAGGAAAAACTCCCTTATCAGCCTCAGCAAAAAGTTGAGTTACCTCATCAAATCCTCTAAAGCTAGCCATGAAAACAGAATTGCAGCAGATAGTAAAGACAACCACAAAGCCTTCTATAGTTATGTAAAGAATTTCCACAGCAATACCCAGATTTGCTGTGAGTTATTGCGCAATGGTACCTCCTATACCAAGCCAACAGATATTGCCAGTATACTGGCTGACAGATTCAGTGCCAACTTTACCCCCCCCAAGGACCTATCACAATACTAGTAGATTGCCAGGCACCCAGTATTACTGCTGCACAGGTTAAAACAGCACTATCAAAGGCCAAGAATACAGCTTCTATGGGACCTGACAATATCCCTGGTTGTGTTCTACATGAACTACAGAGTGAACTGGCACCTCACCTGTGTGCCCTGCTCAATCACATCCTCACCTCAGGCTTTGTTCCTACCGAATGGCGCACTGCTACAGTCATCCCTCTCCACAAAGGAGGAGTGACTACAGACCCTGGGAACTATCGCCCCATTAGCCCGATGAGTCTGATATGCAAAGCTATGGAATGCATCATCATGGACCTAATAAACAAGGATATAGGGAATCTCCAAACTCTGGATCCCACACAGTTTGGTTTTGTGAAGGGTAGATCATGCCTGCTCAACTTGGTCGACTTCTTTGAGTCAGTCACCAGAGCTATGGATGAAGGCAAGGTGGTTCATACAGCCTACCTTGATCTGGCCAAGGCTTCTGATACCATTCCCCACTCAGGAAACATGGAAAAACTCACTAAGCTTGGCATCAACCCCTATATCACTAGGTGGGTTGCAAACTGGTTCAGAGATAGAACCCACAGTGTGAAAGTAGCTGACTCCAAGTCAGACCGCCAACTAGTCACGAGTGGAGTCCCACAGGGTTCGGTCCTGGGTCCTCTCTTGTTTGGTATCTGCTTCTCTGAAGTCCAGGCCAACATGAAGGCACTCTGGCTGACAAAGTTCACAGACGATTGGAAGTTGGCAGCTATTATTAACTCCCCAAGTGATACTGACATCCTACAGAATGGCTTCACTGAGATCAACGACTGGTGTCAGAACCATGGCCTTAAGCTCAATACCAAAAAATGTGTCATCATCCCCTTTGGGAAAAACCCAGTTCCCATAAATTACCACATTGATGGTAGTCCAAGTACAGTTGTGTACACTTATCATAAATGTAGATGTTCGAGTGTATTCATTGTTGCAGTCATCACACTTGGGTTATCTGCCTGCAGGTAGCCCTCAGTCGGCCCGAATACCAGAGACTTAGTATTCCTGTGTCGGTTGCTGTCGCTCCAGGACTGACGTCAGTGATATAAAAACAGGTAACCAACACCATTACACCAGTTTTTCTTGCCCCAAATGTCAGGAGCCCCCCAAATAGGGAGCTAAGTTATGGTGGTGAAAAACACCCCCAGTAAAAAGTAAATACCAATACCCCTGAAAGGGGTGAGTATTAAACATAGAGAGGAGACAGAGAGAGACAAGGGGGCTGGAGGGAAAACAGGACTGCAACAGTGAATACACTCGAACATCTACATTTATGGTAAGTGTACACAACTGTATTATATTCTTCGTGTTTCACTGTTGCAGTCATCACACTTGGGAAGATTCCCAAAGCTGAAGAAGGGTGAAGACAGTCAAGAAGAGTTGGGGCTGTCGAGTATGCTTTGCAGGACTGCTGTTGCAAAACCCGCCCTGGATTTGGAAAAGATAGGCAGGTGGTAATGCTTGGTGAAGGTATGTACAGAACTCCATGTAGCAGGTTCCAAGATGTCCCTGGTAGGGGGACTCCCCTGAGGAATGCTGTAGAGGCAGAAGTTGCCCTAGTGGAATGTGTTCTGACCTCCAGAGGGGTTGGATTTCCATGGTGCTTGTAGCAGAAATGGATGCAGTGTGCTATCCATTGAGAAATTGTTTGCTTTGAAATGGCCTTGCCCTCTGCCCCTGGTGCAAAGCTCACTAGTAACTGGTTAGATTTCCTGAAGGGCGTAGTCCTATCCAGGTAGAATTTGAGCTGTCTGTGCACATCCAAGGAGTGCAGGATCCTTTCCCCTTTATTTTGAGGATTAGGGAAGAAAGTAGGCAAATGGGTAGATTGGTTGAGAGCCACACTGGACACCACTTTGGGCATAAAGGAAGGGTTAAGTCCTGAGGGAAATCCTGTCAGCATGGAAAATAACGAAGGGTTCCATGGCCATAAGTGCTTGTAGCTCAGACACTCTTCTAGCTTAAGTGATGGCTAGAAGTAAGGCAGTTTTCAAAGGGAGGAATTTTAACTCTGCTGATGCTGCAGGCTCAAAGGGGGGTAGCGTGAGCTTTTCCAGTACAAAGTTAAGGTCCCAAGCAGGGGTGAGTGCTCTCCTTGGTGGCCTTAAGTTGTTTGCCCCTCTCAGGAACTGTTTGATAAGAGGGTGACAGAAGAGAGGCAGCTCAGTGTTGTAATAAGCCAAAATGGCAGAGGCATGGATCTTAATGGAGGAGAAGGCTAAGCCTCTGTGGAGTAGATCTGCTAAGTAATCCAGGATTAGAGGCAGGAAGGGCAGAGTTGTGTCCTCTCCTTTAGATTGAATCCAGGAGCAATACCTTTTCCACTTATCAGCATAGGATTTCCCTGCACTGGGTTTTCTGGCCTCAAGAATGACATCCAGCACCTGCTTGCTTAGGCTGGTTACTGGGGGAGATTTCAAGGAATAAGCCAGGCTGCAAGATTTAGGGTTTGCAGTTGCAGATGCAAGATCTGTCCCCCCTACTGAGAGAGCAGGGTCGGGTTCTGGGGTAGGTGCCAGGGTGGCACCAGAGACAGGCTGCGCAGGAGTGGGTACCAGTGCTGGCATGGCCAGTCCGGGGCCATCAGAATTGTCCTTGGTCTGTTCGGTCTTATCTTGAGCAATACTCTTTGGAAAAGGGGCAGACGGGGAAAGGCATAGATTGAGAGGTATACCCACTGGAAGGATAGGGCATCCACTTTCCGGACCCTGCTGTGAGGTGTCCTGGTGCAGAATTTGCTGAGCTGGTGATTGCAGGGGGAGGCAAAGAAATCCACCGCTGGGGTTCCCCATTTCTGAATCAGAAAGTTGAAGGTGCTGGGCTCTAATTGCCACTCTTGTGGGTCTAGGAGATTTCTGCTCAAGTCATCTGCCACCAAGTTTTGTTTGCCTGGCAGAAATTGAAGTTGCAGATCGACCTGCATGTCTAAGGCCATGTTCCACAGGGCCATGGCTAGCCTGCAGAGTGGGTAAGAGTGGGCCCCCCCCTGCTTACTGATGTACCACATAACTGTGGTGTTGTCCGTTTTTATTAGCAGGTGTCCTGGTGAGAGTAGGGATCTGAAAGCTGTCAGGGCATGCTGCACAGCTAGCATCTCTTTTTGGTTGATGTGCAGATGAATTTGACCTGGGCTCCAGTGGCCCTGAATGAACTTGCCATCCATGTGTGCCCCCAGGCATAGTCTGATGCATCTGTGGTTAGGGTCTGGGTGGCATGGGGTTGAGTAAAGGGCAGTCCCTTGTTGTGGTTGCATGCTGCTGCCCATCAAGGAAACTCTGTCCTTAGACAGGGTATGATAGGAATGACGGTTTTCAGGTCCTGAGAATGTTGGCACCAAACGCTTTTTAAGTACCACTGACGTTTTCTCATATGCAGTCTGGTATATGGAATTAGTAAGATGCATGAGGCCATGAACCCTAGGGCCAGCAGGATTTTCCTTGCAAATAGCTGAGTTCTGGTGGCCATTTGAGTAAAATAGTCCGTCAGTTAGGCTTGTTTTTCTGGAGTGAGGAATGCCATCTGGGATGCTGTGTCCAAGCTTGCTCCCAGGAATACAATCTTTTGACTGGGGACTAGTTTTAATTTATTTTCGTTAATAGTGTACCCAAGGGAGGTTAGAAGGTTTTTTACAAATGTCAGATGCTGCAACAGCAATTCCTGACTGTCTGCTTGAATCAGGCAGTTGTCCAAGTACGGGTAAATTTGAATATTTCTCTGTCTGCAGTAAGCAATGGCTGGGGGCAGGCATTTTGTGAATACTCTGGGAGCAGTGGATAAGCCAACGGGAAGTGCAGAGAACTGATAATGCATAGATCCTGCCCTGAAGTGTAGGTATTTCCTGCATGACTCCCTTATAGGGATGTGCAGATAGGCTTCTTTTAAGTCTACGGTGGCTAACCAGGCATCTTTGGCTAGCATAGATAGAAGCTGCTGCAGGGTGAGCATTTTGAATTTTGGTACCACCAAGAAGGTGTTGAGAATTGAAAGATCTAGGATTGGGTGCCAAGTGCCCTCCTTTCTGGGTACCAGGAAAAGTCTGGAATAGAATCATTGACCTATCTGTTCTGCAGGAACAGGTTGAATCGCCCTTATAGAGAGCAGGGATTGAACTTGGTTTTGTGCCTCTGCTCACTGGTTTGGAGGGAGGTCTGGGAACCCTTTTGGGGTTGGCAGTGAATGGAAGTAGAATTTGTACCCCTGGGATACAATGTTGAGGACCCCATCGGTCTTTAGTGATGGAAATCCATTTTTTTGCACGAAGAGCAACTTTTCCTCCGAAGGGCACAACAGCTGGGCAGAGGAGGGGAGTGGAGTAGAGAAGTCATTAAGAATTTTTTCCATAAGGAGGTGGCTTAGCACTCCCTGCTTTAGAGGTGGAGGCACTCCACTGCTTAGATCTCTGCATACCCTGAGCTGTAGTCTGGGGGGGGGGGGGGTCTGTTTCCCCTGGGTCTAGTTTGAGGGGGGCTGGAAAGGACCAATGTTTCGAGGGGCAATGCCTACCGAATCTAGGAGGCTGTACTTGCAAAAATTCTTTGACTGTCTGCATAGATTTAGCTTTTTCTTCCAGCTTTTTAAGAACCTCTTCTGCTTTGGTGCCAAACAGATTGTCCTTGTTCAAAAGAGCATCTAGTAACTTTGATTTAACATGGTCTGGCAAGGTCTGCTCCTTAAGCCAAGCATGCCTTCTCAGTACAGAACCAGTGACTGCTGCACTGCAAGATAATTCTAGAGCATCAAAGCCACACTGCAATGTATGCTTGCTGACTTGGCTTGCAGAATGCATAAGCTCTTGCAATTCTTTATTTTTTGCACAGTCTGTAAAGGTAGCTATTTTCTGCTTAAGTTCCATAATATGTTGTTGGTACTTCAGCATATGAAACTGACAATTCAAAGCCCTAATGGCAAGAGTTGCAGAGATATATACTTTCTTACCCCATCTGTCCAAAGCTCTGGAATCCCTGTCCAAATGGGTAGGATTCTTAGCTGTAGTTGCTTTGATACCTTTAGGCCCCTGGGAGATAACCTCTGGGTCAGCAGTAGGATTTTTGAAAAGGAATTTGTGAGAGTCAGGTACTCTGTAGTACCTGTCTGGTTTCCTAGGAGCAGGGGGTAAGGTATCAGGAGTTAAACTGGATTCCATAAAGACATCATCCACAACATCCAGGACTGGGGGTACTGCTAAAGGCCTATTATTGTGGCAAATGTAGAAATTCTCTGAATCTCTTTTTGGATTGAGGATAGTCTTTGCATTCCCAATGGAAATGCTCTCTTAAAGTATGTAGGGTTTCACAAAAAAAAAGTCCTCTGGAGGAGAGGCAGAGGGAATGGATTCCTCTGCATCTGAATCCTGATAAGCAGATAAGGGCATGTCTTCATAATCAGATACCTCAGAGTTGTCAGACTCTTGGTCTGTTGAGGCTGCTGGGGACTGATCTCTTTTTCTCTTAGCAGGGAAAGGCTGGCTTCCCCTAATCAGCATAATAAGGTATTCTGCCATTTTAAGCATTTGATGTTGTGGCAAGGGAGCAGGTGCATGCGCTTGGGTCTTCGGTTTTCTAGGCGTAGTGCGTACCCTTGGCCTTAGAAACTCTGTAGTTTTAGACAGAACTGAAGATGCGAAAGAAGTCATCGGTTTGTGTACTTCCTCAGAAGCTGGTGCCTGCTCAGTGGCTCCAGACCCATCCAAGGTAGAGACATCCACAGGCTCCATAGTCAAAGAAGAGTCTTGCGGCATACCGGACTCCGAACGGGTCTCGGTAGAGGCCTGCAAATCCACTGAAGTGGGCATCAGGGGCTCCAAAAGAGCCTCACAGAGTACTGGCGGAATGGCGACTAGCTTAATGGAAGCATCGTCAGCAACTTTGGAACTGTGCGGTCTGTCTCTGTCTTTATCCATATGTTTTTTTCAGAATATCGGTAGTCGGATGGCTTAGTGAAGCCATTTTGGAATACGGAGACCAAGAATGAAAGCATTTAGCGACAAATAAGGCCCGACAACGAATGGTTCAGGCATTGAACAAGGCACAAAACCGACAGCGAGGTACGCAGTAAGAATGAAAATCTCGGTGTGGTATTTGCTTTCCACAGGCAAGACAATTCTTAACTTTTTCTGACATCGGTTAGAGCAAGAAAAAAGGATCCCCAATGGGGTACTTAGCTTTAGAAGACTTCAGGATGATTCAATTCGTAAACGAAAAACTCAGGTAGCGGCCGACCGGCACTCGTACGAACCGCTTCTGCTATGGGCTCCTCGGCAAGAAAGACTGATGTAATGGTGTCGGCTGCCTGTTTTTATACTCCCGATGACCTGACGTCAGTCCTGGAGTACAGCAACTGACACAAAAATACTAAGTCTCTGGTATTCGGGCCGACTGAGGGCTACCTGCAGGCAGATAACCCAAGTGTGATGACTGCAACAGTGAAACATGAAGAACATCACAGAAGGCGTTATAAGAGATCTGGGAACACAGGTTGACAGCAACCTCTCTTTTGATCATCATATTGCCACTGTGGTCAGAAAGTCCTTCTATGTGGCACATCTCATTATTAAGGGTTTTGCATCCAGGAAGAAAGAGGTCATTGTCTCCCTCTACTCTTCCCTCATTAGGCCAATCATCGAGTACAATGCCCCATTTGGCATGTACCTAACTAGACACCTACAACAACTGGAGAGGCCGCAAAAGTACCTCACAAAGAGGATCCTAGGCCTTAAACACTTGTCCTATATGGACAGACCCAGAAAACTCCAACTATTCTCTGTCTCATATCACCTACTTAGACGCGATCTCTGCTCGACTTACAAAGCCATGTCTGACCCAGCTCTGTTAGAAATGCTACATCTAAAGAAATCCCAATCCCTCCGCACCACATGCTCCAGAGACCTCAACCTCATTACCACAATTAACAGAACATGCTGAAGGGACAGGTTCATAACCCAGAGACTGCCCATGCTATGGAATAGACTTCCCATACATGTAAAGCAGTGCACCTCGCTGACCCTCTTCAAGAGAAATCTTGATGAGTGGATGGGAAACAGAAAATTCACCCCAGGCATAACTTCAGTGGTTCTACTCGACAGAGGCACTGGGAACTAAGGGCGGGTGGCACTATACCAGGGTAATCCTATGGCTAGGCTTGTAAAGGCCTCAGGGCCATTAGCCTAGTACACACATATGAACCTATAAAAAAGTGTTATGGCCACCATTTTTCTTCTATTTACACTGGGTATTACTCAGTTTATTGAAATGCATGTTCTGACAATGTATATGATAATTATTATAAAACTGGTTATAAATTAATTCCTGGGTTTTGGTGGCTTCTTTCCAAAAGGTATTGTTCCTTTGCAGTACATTAATCAGTGTCATAGTCTGCAGGTCTTATTGTTCATCATTTCTACAAAAATGGATCAAAAATGTGGAAGATGATGGTTTTTAAGTGTAGCTTTTACACGGCAGTGGCCATACTTCTGAAATATTGACATTGATATTTATGGGCTTGAGTTTTAGCAAGGCACACAAACACACACAGTGTACAATAAATTGCCTTTCAGATTTGCTGTCACTTAATATAACATTACTAGACTGCCCATGCTATGGAACAGACTTCCCATACATGTAAAGCAGTGCACCTCGCTGACCCTCTTCAAGAGAAATCTTGATGAGTTGATGGGAAACAGAAAATTCACCCCAGGCATAACTTCAGTGGTTCTACTCGACAGAGGCACTGGGAACTAAGGGCGGGTGGCACTATGCCAGGGTAATCCTATGGCTAGGCTTGTAAAGGCCTCAGGGCCATTAGCCTAGTACACACCTATGAACCTATAAAAAAGTGTTATGACCACTATTTTTCTTCTATTTACACTGGGTATTATTCAGTTTATTGAAATGCATGTTCTGACAATGTATATGATAATTATTATAAAACTGGTTATAAATTAATTCCTGGGTTTTGGTAGCTTCTTTCCAAAAGGTATTGTTCCTTTGCAGTACATTAATCAGCGTCATAGTCTGCAGGTCTTATTGTTCATCATTTCTACAAAAATGGATCAAAAATGTGGAAGATGATGGTTTTTAAGTGTAGCTTTTACACGGCAGTGGCCATACTTCTGAAATATTGACATTGGTATTTATGGGCT
The DNA here is from genome assembly GCF_019279795.1 of Protopterus annectens. NCBI lineage: Eukaryota > Metazoa > Chordata > Ceratodontiformes > Protopteridae > Protopterus > Protopterus annectens. Next base: position 202,881,211 of record NC_056732.1, on the reverse strand, counting down.
TGAGTTTTAGCAAGGCACACAAACACACACAGTGTACAATAAATTGCCTTTCAGACTTGCTGTCACTTAATATAACATTACTAGACTGGTTCAGATTTGTGACAGTTCCATTGGAAAACTCATGACAAACATTGTTCTGGAATATTCTGAAATTGGTCAACAGAGGAAGCGCAGCCTGTAAAACACATGACTGCTACAGTCATCCACACAAATCCAATTGCTATGGCCAATGCAACTTCCAAGGACTAAAAACAATGCTATTACATAATAATTCTACTCCTGCTTCCATGTGACAGTCTGTGAAGAAAATGTCTGTGTCCACTGCCTTTTGAAGCATTTCATTATTTGTTAGTAGTTATCTATAAATTTAAGTGAATGTTGTATATGGGTGGCTTTACACTTTTGCATTTTGATCAGCAATTCTCAATAAAGTTGATTTACACTGAGATATGATGCACTTGCTAATAAGGCCATATTTTAGACTATACCCAAAAGACTGCAACTGGGTGATGCTTTTCACCTTTGAATTTTTCCCTAATTTTTAATATGAAGTTTTGCTACATACTCTTCAGGTAAAATGTGTTTGCGTAGGCTATTCTGCTTTCTACAGGTTTTGTAGTATTATCTGATTAGCCATAATCAGACATGCCGTTTTTACTTGGCTTGATTTTGCCAGTTTAAAGTCTCATTCTCTGTGTATGTATGTATGTATGTATGCACATACACACACACACACATACATATATGTGCACACCCACACATACAAATTGCTTTTACTTATCTGGAAAGTCTGACTGGGTACAATAGCACAGGGAGAAAAGCTCCACTTAAGAGTTATACTGAAAGCTCCACTTAGAGTTATATACTAAGTACATAATTATATTTTAGGTTAGCATAATCAGAAATACAGCAGCATGCAACACAAAGGGCAGCAAAATAACTAAAACAAAAATATCTACTTGCAATCATCAGCATACATTAGACTGGATTAAAACAAAAGTTAAAGTTAATTACAATTAAGATGCAGTAGTATACAGAACAAAATACAGAAAATGCAAAAGGATCTACTTGCAAATATCAATAATATGTAACTGAATGAAAGACAATAACCAAGGAATAATTAATAACTTTTGCTATGCATGTATATTATGGCATTATTTATAGTCAGTAGCGCAAAAGCATTAGGGAATTCGGGTACAAACACGGATAGGCACAGCTAAGCCACAAGTTATAGAAGCCAGTTGCTCTAAATCACTGTGTCCACAAAGGTATGCATGGAAATTAGCAGACAATGAAATAGTAATGAGATGTGTCATAAATGTTCTTATGGCTATTTTATGCCAATTGCAAGTCACAGTCAGTTCTTCCCACTTTCCAGTGCTTGTCAGAGATGCACTATAAAAAGGAAAAACTAGACAAAACTATCAGTTGAAATAGACAAAAATGCTATCTCTTGTGGTATTTCTAGGTTGGAGTTGCTAGTCTTGGTTGGACCAAAAAGTACAGTTGTGTACACTTACCATAAATGTAGATGTTCGAGTGTATTCACTGTTGCAGTCATTACATTTGTGTAATCTGCTGGCAGGTTGGCCTGATTAACAAAGTCTTGAGTCCTGCGTCGGTTGCTGTCCCTACTTCCATGACGTCAGGTTGTCAGGGGTATAAAACATGCAGCCAATGCCATTTTCATCAGTTTTTCTTGCCCCAGATGTCCGGTGCCCCCCAAATGGGGAGCGAAATATAAATATATATAAATGTAATTTAGAACATAACATAAATACCTCCAAATAAAAGCAAATACACCAAAAAGGCTTTTGAGCATAGTAAAATCAAGAAGAGGTATTGTATAAAAAAAAAAAAAAAATGGGGCTGGCAGGAGGGTAACCTGGACTGCAACAGTGAATACACTTGAACATCTACATTTATGGTAAGTGTACACAAATGTACTATGTTCTTCGTGTTTCACTGTTGCAGTCATTACATTTGGGTAGAATCCCAAAGCTATGGTTGGGAGGATGGAATTATACAGCATTAGAAGCAGCTATAAAGCACTGCAGGACAGCAGTGGCAAAACCTGCTCTGGATTTAGAGAAGAGAGGTAAATGGTAAAGTTTGGTGAACGTATGAACTGAGCTCCAGATAGCAGCTTCTGGAATGTCTCTGGTTGGAACCCCTCTGAGAAAGGCTGCAGAAGTAGATGTAGCCCTGTTGGAATGGGATCTGATCCCCTTGGGAACAGGTTTACCATGGTGCACGTAGCAGAAATGAATACAATGGCTTATTCATTTTGAAATAGTCTGCTTTAAAATAGCCTTTCCCTCTGCCCCTGCAGCAAATACCACCAGTAATTGCTCAGATTTTCTTAGAGATTTTGTCTTGTTTAAGTAGAATCTTAGTTGTCTGTATACATCCAATGAATGCAGAATCCGCTCACCCTTGTTCTGTGGATTTAGGGAAAAAGTTGGCAGATGAATGGTCTGATTAAGAGCCACACTAGATACCACTTTAAGCATAAAAGATGGATTGGTCCTGAGTGCCACCCTGTCTGGGTAAAAGATAATAAAAGGCTCCACTGCCATGAGAGCCTGTAGTTCTGAAATCCTTCTAGCTGAAGTGACTGCTAAAAGAAAAGCTGTCTTCCAAGACAGAAATTTTATGTCTGCAGTAGCAGCTGGCTCAAAAGGAGGTAGGGTGAGCTTTTCCAATACAAAATTGAGGTCCCATGCAGGAGTTGGTGCTCTCCTGGGAGGTCTTAATTTTTTGGCCCCTCTGAGATACTGCTTTAGCAGGGGATGAGAAAAGAGGGGAGGCTCTGTGTTGTAATGAGCTGAAATGGCACAGGCATGGATTTTTATGGAAGAGAAAAGATAGGCCCTTGTGAAGCATCTCAGTTAAATATTGCAGAATCTGAGGAATATTGAGCATTGCTGTGCTTATTCCTTGTGCCTGGTTCCAGGCACAGAATCTTTTCCATTTATCAGCATAAGAATTTCTAGTACTAGGCCTTCTAGCCTCCAAAATGACATCCATCACAGGTTTGCTGAGAGGTGTAACTGGTGAAATTAGTTGATTAGCCATGCTGCAAGATTCAGAGTTTGGAGCTGAGTGTGCAGAATTTGATAGTTCCACTAAGACAGGAGATAAGGAGTCTGAGGCAGGTACCGTGGAGGAAGGTGTGACATATTGCACAGGAGCGGGTACCAGTGTTGACGAGGCCAGTCTGGAGCTATCAGAATCATTTTTGGTTCTTCCTGTCCGACTTTTAGTAAGACCTTGGAGAGCAGAGGCAGAGGGGGAAAGGCATAGACTGATAGGTTTTTCCAGCTGAAGGACAGAGCATCCACTTTCCAAGCTTTTTTATAATGAATTCTTGTGCAGAATTTGTCCAACTGATAGTTTTGGGGTGAGACAAAAAGATCTATGTCTGGGCTCCCACATTTGCGTGTCAACATGCTGAAGATTTGTGGATCCAGTTTCCATTCGTGTGGGTCCATAAGATTTCTGCTTAGTTCGTCTGCCAGAGTATTTTGCTTTCCTGGCAGGAATTGAGCTTGTAGATGTATTTAATAAGTCAAGGCCATGTTCCACAAAGTCATGGCTAGTCTGAAAAGGGGGTAGGAATTGGTACCCCCGTTTGTTTATGTACCACATAACTGTGGTGTTGTCTGTCTGTCTTTATTAGTAGTTGTCCTGGATGAAGATAGTCCTTGAAGGCTGTCAGAGCATTCTTGTAAC